>NW_011118947.1:0-844 GCF_000146605.3 Meleagris gallopavo
CCCCGCCTCCCCCCACCCAAGCATTTCTGCTCCCCTCACCACCACCACCACCATCAGTCACCACCACCATCATCATCACCACCATTACCATCACCAATCACCACCACCATCATCATCACCACCACCATCATCATCACCACCACCATCATCACCATCAATCACCACCACCATCATCAATCATCACCATCACCATCATCATCATCACCACCATCACCACCACCACCATCACCACCATCACCACCATCACCACCATCAATCACCACCACCATCATCATCACCACCATCAATCACCACCACCATCATCATCACCACCATCATCATCACCAATCACCACCATCATCATCACCAATCACCACCACCATCATCATCACCACCATCAATCACCACCACCATCATCATCACCACCACCATCACCACCATCAATCACCACCACCACCACCATCATCACCACCACCATCATCACCACCACCATCACCAATCACCACCATCACCATCACCAATCACCACCACATCATCATCACCACCACCATCATCACCACCACCATCACCATCACCAATCACCACCACATCATCATCACCACCACCATCATCAATCACCACCACCATCATCATCACCACCACCATCATCATCACCACCACCATCACCACCATCAGTCACCACCACATCATCATCACCACCACCATCATCAATCACCACCACCATCATCATCACCACCACCATCATCAATCACCACCATCATCATCATCACCACCACCACCACCATCAATCACCACCATCAATCACCACCATCACCACCCCCACCATCGTCATCACCATCAATCACCACCACCATCAATCACCACC
>NW_011118948.1:0-590 GCF_000146605.3 Meleagris gallopavo
TAAGTTAAGAAGCAAGACTGCTTAACAGATCTGCTAGAAAGGAAGAGAAAATCAGTGTTACCATATACAGGCTCAATTAAAATATCTAATTACAGCAAGTGTGTATTAAACAGCTAATGGCTGTCTTTTTAAAACTAAGGTTACATTAGGCAATTTGATACAAAACTGACACCATGTGGTAGTGTATAATGAGATATCTACAGAACGTATGCTACTCAGAATGAGGAAGAAGTAGTTATGTTTGGGTGGAACATTGGCTTGTAAGATGATCCAATTTTCTGAGAAGAGAAAAGCAAACGCTTCCCATTCTTTAAGCTGAGTGGGATATGCTTGAGACACAGTGGAGCATATTGATATAAATCTCATTAAGTTGAACTAAAAAAAAAGAAAAAAAAAGTAAGTGCTGTATGTTTTGTTTGCATTGAAAGACGCTGCAAAGTTAGCTGTCATCACTTGATAGCTCTGAGAAAATTCTGGCATCATCCTGCTTCCAGCAATATTTCCATTTTACTATAAAGATTTCTTATAAGGATTTGTATACATCAAGAAAACATGAATGAAGCAAACAATAAAAAAAATACTGCAGAAAA
>NW_011118949.1:0-421 GCF_000146605.3 Meleagris gallopavo
CTACTTATATTCATTTATTAAACATTGACAATTGATTTCCTTCTTTTTTTTTTATTTTTTGATGCTACTCACTCTCCATCTTTAACAACATTTGTACAATATCATTAGTCAAATTGATTATCCTACTGTATAATTTTTCACTAATAATTACTATGTGTGAGCTTAAAATCTCTTCCTTTATCTAGCATTCTCTTCTTTAAAAAACAACAACAACAACAACAAAAAACCTGAGTCTATCTGTTTTTGCTTTATAATATGCACATAATTTTTTTGTTCTTTTTATGGATAAATCTAACTGCTCCTGATGATGATTTTGAAGTCAGCCAAGGTTGGGTGTGGGACTCAGACTAAAAAGGAAGGAGCAATTAGTTCAGCCTATTTTTCTTATCACTGACAATACAGTTGGTGTACTCTGCCACTG
>NW_011118950.1:0-1369 GCF_000146605.3 Meleagris gallopavo
AGACAGACTGCTCCTTTGGCTGAGATAGGCGACCCATCGTGCCACTGTTTGTGCTTGGGCCACCCCGTCTTCGGAAGGTGGGTCAGATCTTTTACCCACCCCTGAATCGGCAGAGTGGTCTTGACTATAACTTCAGCCATTTCAGTTATTGGCTCTACTGCCTGCAATGCCAAACAGGCAGCCAATAACTGTTTTTCAATCATACCCTATCTTTCTTCTGCTCCATGCCAAACCTGAGACCAGATACCCATGGGGGTACAAACAGAACTCTGGCATTCCCACAAGCCCCAACCAAAGCCATCTTCAGTGATGTGAACATCAAACTCAGCTGGGAGGGTAGGATCAAATATACCCAATGCCTGGGCTTGTTTAACTGCCAGTTTTGCTTGTGGGAAAGCATCCTGTTCTGTTTTCCCCCAGTCCCAAAGCTGCCCCTTTTTTGAGAGTCTGTACAGTGGCCTTAGCAGCTGCGCTAGGTGAGGTATAAAGGAACACCAGTACCCCAACATACCTAGAAACTCTTGCAGCTGCTTCAATGTTGTAGTGACTTGGAACACCTGAACCTTATCTATGACAGCACTGGGCAGTACTTCGGTCTCTCCTGACGAAACCACCCCCAGGAATTTTACGGACAGGCCCAGACCTTGCACCTTTTGGGGATTTAGAGCCCATCCCTCCTGTTGTAAATAGGCGGTTAATGAATCCGCTGCCTGTCCTACTGCCTCCAGTGAGTCGGATGTCAGCAGGAGATCATCAATATAATGATATAGATTAACATCATCAGGATTTCTCCAATCAGCCAGGTCACATGCCACTAGATTGCGACCATATGTTGGTGTATGCACGTACCCCTGTGGCAGGACCTGAGAGGTCCACTGCCTGCCTCCCCATGTGAATGCAAATTGATCTTGCGACTCCTCAGCAATTGGGATACTGAAGAACGCATTTGCTAAATCTAGGACACGATGATAGGTTTTTATCTCTCTACCCAATGTGTCCATTAGGGAGGCAATATTGGGTGCGACCTTATTTATTTCTCTGTAATCCACTGTCATTCTCCACGTGCCATCCGACTTTCACACTGGCCATATGGGGGAATTATATAGGCTGTGTGCAGGTCTTGTAATGCCCACTTCTTCTAATTCCTGCAGCATTCTTGTTATTTCATCTTGCCCACCCGGGAGTCTATACTGTCTCACATTCGTAATCCGGCACGGCTTGGGCAGGCAAATAGGCCCATGTTTTGCATGGCCTCTTAATATTACCTGCACCGCCCGGATACTAATACATCTCTAAGTCTTAACTCTCCCACAGTTGTCTGGAGAGCCAGACCCCATAGAATATCTATGCCCAAGATGTATTCCTGGAC
>NW_011118951.1:0-315 GCF_000146605.3 Meleagris gallopavo
GCAAGGGAAGGCGAGCGAGGTGAGGGAAAAGAAGGGCGAGGGAAAAGAAGGGCGAGGGAAAGCGAGCGAGGCGAGGAAAAAGGAGGGCGAGGGAAAAGGACGGCGAGGTAAAAGGAGGGCGAGGGAAGGCGAGCGAGGCGATGGAGAAGAAGGGTGAGGGAAAGACGGGCGAGGGAAAGCGAGCGAGGCGAGGGAAAACGAGGGCGAGGGAAAAGGAGGGCGAGGGAAAACATGGGAGAGAGGAGGCGAGCGAGGCTATGGAAAAGAAGGGCGAGGGAAAGAAGGGCGAGGGAAAAGAAGGGCAAGGGAAGGCGA
>NW_011118952.1:0-389 GCF_000146605.3 Meleagris gallopavo
CCGGTCCTCCCCATCTCTGCTCACTAGCCAGCACAGCCTGCTTCCAGGCTGTGTAATGGGACAGGGCAGGATGGCCCCCTTCCTTTCTCTCCCTTTTCTGCACAATTAAAAAAAACATCATAAAAGTGCTCTTTTCACCACACTGACATATTAAAGGTGCAAATGGTAACCGGTGATGGTTCATGAAAGCTCAGTCCCACAGGCGACCCCAAGCAGCAGTGACTGGTGATGGCAAGTGTCCACACACGTCCCCAATAAAACAAAGGGGGAAAAAGGGCTGAGTACAGGAGATGTCACACCTGCAAACTAGCCCTTGCCAAACTGATGCTGAGTGCAGCCTCTCCCACCTCGCCTCTTGCTGTTGTTGGCATGAACCCAAGAGGAGCACT
>NW_011118953.1:0-925 GCF_000146605.3 Meleagris gallopavo
CTGGGGCTAGGACTCTTTGCCTAAGGGATTGCTTTCCTTAAGCCCAGCTGGTCACAACACCACAGACAGCATCCTTCTGAGGGCTGAGCTGCAGGGGAAGGGCAAAAAACCCACACGGGACCAGTGTCCCATCAAAGCTGGATGAGGCTGTGTTACTAAACACGGGGCGACATGGGCTGCTAAAGCATGTGGGGGGACAAAACATGGCACGTACCTGGCAAGAGATCAGAACAACGTAGACAAATCCCTTGAATCTGCAGCCGTTCCTTGTCACTTTGCTCTGATCTTCCACGAGCAAAAGCTGCACCAGGCCAGCAGGCAGAGGGGGGAGAGGAGAGGAGAGAGAAAGAGCCGGTCAATGAGCTTGCACAGTTTAGCCAAGGCGACAAGGGAAAATCCAGGGGACAAATGCCACCTTTAGGGATTGTTTTGGAATGCATGGACTGGGTGAAAATTACTTCTGATGGACATGAGTAAGCAATACGATACTATGAGCTCTGCCAGCCAGCAATTCTCAAGCCCTCACTGCCCACCTGTCTCTCCCACACTGTCGCAGCTTACCTACAAGATGCTGCACAAGAAGATGCGAAAACAAAGGTACTCAGTTGGTGCACAAGTGCAACAAGCGAGCTACTCAGGTAGAGCTCAAGCTCCAATGAAGGGACGCAGCACACACTGCTCCTGCCCTCATTCCAGCCGCTTATGACATCATAGGGGCCACCAGGCTGCTCCACCATGATGGACAGGGCCAATATCACAGAATCACAGAATGGCCAGGGTTGGGAAGGACCCCAGGGATCACGAATCTCCAACCTCCCTCCACAGGCCGAGCCACCAACCTCCCCATTACAGACTACACCAGGCTGCCCAGGGCCCCATCCAACCTGGCCTTGAACACCTCCACGGATGGATGGAGCATCCACAG
>NW_011118954.1:0-3133 GCF_000146605.3 Meleagris gallopavo
GGGGGGCGGGGGGAATGGATGTCCAGTGATGCTGGGGGGCGTTTGGGAGGAGATGGGGGGTTGTGGCCCCCCCAGAGAGGTGCCCAGCCTCACTGAAGCTCTGTGCTTGGAAGGGGATGACAGCACAGACGGCAGCGCCACGGCTCTGGATGATGACGGCAAGGATGTCACGAAGGGCGAGGACCTGGGTGAGCCCTGGAACCCCAACTCCCCCCCTCCCACCGTTCTCCCTGGCCCCCAAGTTTGCGTGAGTCCAGCTGGGAGCAAACCAGACTCAAGGCCAAGTCCTCCTGCGGCCTTCGGGAGGAGGGCTGGAGCGTCTCCCACCATAGAGATGGGGCTGCTCTATGGTACGGAGTACAGTCTAGGCTGGATGGGACTTACAGGCTGAACTCTATGGTCTCGCAGGGTGACTCGAAACTCCGGTGATCATAGAGTGTTGTCTAGAGCGCCCCCGAGCGGTGTGGCGCCCTGCCTGCCCTGGGGGTCCGAGAGTTGGTTTTAGGGACTGCAGGCAGTGGCAGTGGGACCGAGCCTGGGGGGGGGGTCCCAGCATGGGGGTCTGAGGGCATCACTCCAACCCCTACTTGCAGGGACCGATGACCCCAAGGACTCCCCAAACCGTGGGGACGCTGAGAAGCCGGCCACCCCCGGGGAGGGCGCGCTGAGCTCCGACCTTGACAAGATCCCCACGGAGGGTGAGGGCCCACCACCACCTTCCCCACCCCCACCTCCCCACTAGGCGGGGAGGAGAGGAGCGAGATGCCCCCTAGCACCATCCCTGTGGCTCCTTTCAGCTCCCTCAGTGTGAGTTTTGGGGCTCATCTCTTTCTTTTCCCCTCACAGAGCTGCCCAAGATGGAGAGCAAAGACGTGCAGCAGCTCTTCAAGGACGTGCTGGGCTCTGCTGAGCGTGGCGAGCAGCCCCTCAACTGCGTGGAGGGCAGCGGTGCAGGGCAGGACCCCGGCCGGGCCCAGCGCCCCTTCCTGCAGGGAGAGCTCCAGCTGCCAGGGCAGGGTGGGTGCACACAGGGACTCCCTCCCCCCCCATTTGCACTCAGTGAGCGGATTCTGTGTGTCCTGAGATCCTGGGTTTTCCTCGTTCCTTCAGGAATGAATTGGAAAGGTTTTACGAATGCAGATGGGTGGGGTTTTCTGTTGCAGAAGGGATTTTGGGGGGTTCGCGGAGGGGACTTTGGATCGTGGAAAGCATTTTTGGGACGCGTGGTTGGGATTTTGTATTGTGTGAAGGTTCCTGGTGCGGGCGCAGCCTTATAGCGGGTCTAATAGTGCCGTTCCTTCACTTGCAGGGAGCGTTTCTCTGGGCTCGCTCTCTGGATCCGTCTCCTTGGATTCATATTCTGGAGTCTGTCAGTCCCCGTTCCTCGATAACCGGTACGTGGGCGCCATGGGAGATGGGGCAGCGCCTCACAGTGGGGGCAAACACGCAGTATTGGGGTTTCCCTTCTCCCTGACTCTTTGTTCCCCACGCAGGGAGCGGAGCGGCTTCTTCAGCCCGGACCACTGTGAGCCCGAGAGCCCCTGGGCCAGCAGCTCTGCTGCCACCACCCCCTCGACCCCCACGACCCCCACAACAGAGGGTGAGGGCGACGGGCTGTCGTACAACCAGCGCAGCCTGCAGCGCTGGGAGAAGGACGAGGAGCTGGGTGAGCTCTCCACCATCTCACCAGTGCTCTACGCCAACATGAACTTCCCCAACCTCAAGCAGGATTATCCAGGTAGGGCTCTGGAGGGGATACGGGGTGGGGTGGATCGTGATGCGATGTGTCACCGCGGGCCCCATTTGAGGAGCAAACCCATCTGCTGCAGCGTGGTCCCTGATTGTAGCAACAAACCCCTCTGCTGTGCAGCTGCAGGGTTGTTGAGGACCTTCTTGCAGCAGTGGTGGGGAACTTAATGCCAACTCCTTGGTGTTGGTCCAGAAAGCGAAGGGGGTCCTGAGGTGTCCCGGGTGGGGGGGGCTCACCGGGCACGGGTTAATGCTGACTTTTTCCTCTTCCTGTGCCCTCTGTTGCTACCGGACTCCCAGACTGGTCGAGCCGCTGCAAGCAGATCATGAAGCTCTGGAGGAAAGTCCCCGCTGCAGACAAAGCTCCCTATTTGGTGAGTGGTCGGGGTGCACGGGGGGAGGGGGGGGGCGCAGGGGCTGCCGGGGCTGCGCGTCAGCTGCCTTCGTGTTTTTGTTAGCAAAAGGCCAAAGATAACCGGGCGGCTCATCGCATCAACAAGGTGCAGAAGGTACGTGCTGCGGCCAGAGGTGCCCGGCGGCCCTGTCCCAGCCCTGGGGGACCTGGTGCAGCCCCCTTTTTTACCCCTTATCAGCCCCTTCCCCAGCCCAGCAGGGAGGACGGGCACACTGCCCTGATGGCCGGGCTCTCTCTGCAGCAGGCCGAGAGCCAGATAAACAAGCAGACCAAAGGGGAGGGACTGCGCAAACCCGAGAGACCCTCGCTGCATCTGCGGATCCCGGTGCCTCCAGGGACGCAGCCCGTCTACATCAGCAGCCCCCCTGCTGCGGGCGAGGGCTTCCTGAAGCCGGGTGCTGGAGGAGGGGGGCCGGAGTCTCCCAGCGAGCTCTTCCTCAAACTCCCACCCCAGTCCCCTGCCCAAGTGCCTTCGCACGACCCCTACGGTGCTGCGCCCGCCTACGCGCTGGAACCCCGCTTTTCCTCCCCCCTGGGACAGAGCCCCACTTCAGGCGCTGCCTTCCAGCCCTTCCCCAGCCAACCCCTGGCCGGTCCCCGCTCCATCCCTGGCTCCCAGTCCTCTGACTTTCACCCCACTCCTCCCGGCACCCCTCGGCACCAGCCTGGGACCCCCGACCCCTTCCTGAAGCCCCGGTGCCCCTCTTTGGACAACCTCTCGGTGCCGGGGAGCCCCGGCGCCCGCCCTTCCGAAGCTTTGCTCTCTCCCCTTCCTTTTGGGGAGCAGAAGAAGGGCCTGGAGGTGAAGAAAGAGGAAGGGGGGAGCCTGGGGGTCTGCTCGCCCAGCTATACGCCCGCCATGGGCTACGGGGACTCCCCGGGTGGCCCTCATCTCTCTGCTGCGGAGCTGAAGGCCGCCGATGTCTTCAAAGCCCCCATGACCCCTCGGGTCTCTCAGGTAGAGCCTCA
>NW_011118954.1:4250-7314 GCF_000146605.3 Meleagris gallopavo
CTGTGCCAGCGTCTTCCCAGGCAGCCAACCCCCCATGCGCTTCACCTTTCCCCCATCCGTCTCCGAGCCTCTCAAGGGCTCCCCGTCCCACCAACCCCATGGGATCAACAGCCATTTTGTCCCCGGTAAACCTCAGAGCTCAGCCTACACCTCGTCCCCTGCTTTCCACCAAGCCAGCAGCCCGCTGGGCACCGGGGCTTCTGACCCCTCTTACAGCCTCTCACCCCTCCGGCCGCCCTCTGTGCTGCCCCAGCAGCCCCCCGCTGCCCCCCAGCAGCCGGATGCCAGCATCGCCTTCCTGCCCCGAACTGCAGTGGGGGCTGATAAGAGGGAGGAGACGGCTGCGGGGCTCTCAGCACCCCCAAACCGTGACCTGGCCGAGCTGCCTGGTGGGCAGGACGGGGCCGTGGGCACCATGAGTCAGTCGGAGCTGGAGAAGCAGAGGCAGGTGAGGGCTCTCCAATGGTTGCATTGCATCCTTTTGGGTTTGGGATGGGCTGGGAGAGAGCAATGTGGGTCTCTATAGTCGGTGATGGATCCCCAAAGCCACGCAGGGGACGTGGGCAGTGGGGGGGGGCAGCGGGGTGGTACAGCTGAGGGTCTGCTCTTGCTTTGTGCATGGTTTGGGATGGATCTCGCTTTGTGCCCACCCTCGCCCCTAATACTTGCATCCTCCCAGCGCCAGCGGCTTCGCGAGCTGCTCATCCGTCAGCAGATCCAGCGCAACAGCCTGCGGCAGGAGAAGGAGAGCGCAGCAGCAGCAGCCACACCATCCCCATCAGGCTGGGCTCCTGAATCCAGCAGCCAGCCCTATGAGCTGAGCCGCACCATGACCACCTACCAACCACCACAGGTAGGATGGAGGCACGGGGACGCGGCACGGAGGTTGGGGATGGATGTGTGGGGTGATGCCGTGGCCTTCTCTCCTAGGATAAGAGTCTCCTGGGGACGTTGGCCACTGCAGCCGGCAGTGGGAAGCTGCCTGGCTCTGTTATGGTGCAGACAGCCACGTTTGTGCAGGATGAGAGGCTCTCCCGGCCCCCACCAGCTGCCACGCCGGCTGCGATGGACATCAATGGGAGGTGAGAGCTGTGGATGTGGGCAGGCAGTGGGGCTGGGGGCTCCCCTGGGTGGAGATGGGGGGGGGAGGGAGGGGCAGGGAGGTGCGTGCCAGCGGTGTTTGTGGGATTTGATGAGAGGAGATGGGGTTGTGGTGGCTTTGCGGGGTCCTCGAGGGGGTCGGGATGCCACGGGATGTCCCGTGAGTGGTGGGTTTGTGGCCATAGCAGTGCCACTGGGGTCAAGACGCTATGGGGCATCCTATGCGTGGTGGGTTTGGGGCCACGGCAGTGCTGAAGAGGTCGGCATACTGCGGGATGTCCCGTGTGTAGTGGGTTTGGGGTCACGGCGGCACCCCAACACCGTGCTATCTTGCAGGGCGGCAGTTGGGCCCCCCCAGGCCTTCTACCCCCGTGGAGTCTTCCCAGCGCTGTCCCCGCAGCAGCACCTCTGGCAGCAGCAGCAGGCAGCCCTGCGTCTTCCCGTCGCCTCCCGCTTCGCTCCCCCGGCTGCCAGCACCCCCGTGGGCAGCCTGGGCGCCCGCCTACCAGCACCCGCCGAGCCGGTGCCCGCATCCCCCGGCACCCTGGGTGCCCCCTTCATCGAGCTACGACACAACGTGCAGAAGGGACCCGGTGGGATCGTGGGATCCCCCTTCACCCCCCAACCCCCTCGGCCTCGTTTTTTCCTGCCCGGTGAGGAGGGCGCCTCGCAGCCCCTCTGCGCCCCGGTGGTGCCCATGCAGGCGCTCCCTGCCCCGGCGCTGCAGCCCCAAAAGATGCCGGTGGTTCCGCTGCCGCCCGCGTCGCCGCAGGGCACCGAGATGAGCAACAGCCACCACCAGCTGCACGCCAAAGCGGTGCCCCCCGCCCCGCTGCCCACCCCCGGCCTGGATCTGCAGCACGTCCCCCCACGCCCGCTGTCTTCTGGCTCTGCTCTGCGCCCCGATGGCACCAAGGACGGCGCTGCTCCGGCTCCGGCCCCGGGGAAAAGCCACCTGAACCTGGAGGGCGGGCGGCTGCCCTGCGAGGTGCCGGTGGAGCCCGACCTGGACGACGACTTTGGCTCCCACAAGGATTTGGAAGACGACGACGATTTGGCAAACCTGAGCCTGGATCCGGACGTGGCCAAAGGGGACGACGATTTGGGCAACCTGGACAGCCTGGAGACGGCGGATCCCCACCTGGACGACCTGCTGAACGGCGACGAGTTCGACCTGCTGGCTTACACCGACCCCGAGCTGGACACCGGCGACAAGAAGGACATCTTCAACGAGCACCTCCGCCTGGTCGAGTCGGCCAACGAAAAGGCTGAGCGCGAGGCGCAGCTCAAGACGGAGCCGTCGGGACCCGGCTTGAAGCTCCCTGACCCCGGGGACGGCAAAGATGCAGCACCGACGGCGGAGGACCGCGATGTGCCCAAAGAGGGGCTGGTGCCCGCGCTGCCCCCAGACCCATCCTTCAAGGCACAAAGTCTGGAGGCGAAGGCGGCCGCGCCGCCCACCGACGTCAAACCCAAACTGGAGGATGGATGTCTGAAGACCTCACCTTGTCAATTCACCGCCGGCAGCTCCGAGCGGCTCCCTGTCAAGTCAGAGGCCCTGCAGGGCACGGATAAGATCTCTGCGTCGCTGGGGCTGAGCCTCAAACCCAGCCAGGCCCTTTTGAGCCCCAGTGCTGGCCCTGCTCGCCTCGGCTTGACTCATTTCCCAAACAGCAGCTCCACGCTGGAGAAGGACCCGTATGTTGGCACCGGGCGTGGGCTGGCCCCTGCCCAGCTGGGCAGCCAGAGCAACCCCTTGTTGGAGAAATTCGAGCTGGACAGCGGGGCTCTGGGGCTGGGCAGCACACGGCACTCGCCTGCCGACGAGCTGGACAAGATGGAGAGTTCCCTGGTGGCCAGCGAGCTGCCCCTGCTCATCGAGGACCTCCTGGAGCACGAGAAGAAGGAGCTGCAGAAGAAGCAGCAGATGTCTGCCCATCTGCCGCGGGGCACCCCGCAGCTC
>NW_011118954.1:7447-9979 GCF_000146605.3 Meleagris gallopavo
GGCGCTGGGACCCCACATGGGCATGGCCTCCGGGCAGCCCCACGTCCTGGCTGCCCCCCACGGCGTGCAGGTGGCCTTGGCACAGCCGCAGCAGAGCCAGCAGCAGGTGCTGGTGCAGAAGCCGATGGCCGGGGTGCAGCCGCCCGCCCTGGGCCTGAAGCCCCCCCAGCTCGTCATGCAGCAGCAGCTGGCCAACAGCTTCTTCCCAGACACGGGTAGGTGTTGCCTTGATCACCGACTGGGGTGGCTGGGTCGTCTCTTGTCTCTCAGAGGTGCTTTTGGCTCAGAGATGCAGGGTTGCGGCCTGGCCTGGGGGCTCACGGAGTCATCCCTGGGTGATTGCAGACTGGGATTAATTCCACCCCATCTCTTCTCGCAGACCTGGACAAGTTTGCTGCTGAGGACATCATGGACCCCATCGCCAAAGCCAAGATGGTGGCACTGAAGGGCATCAAGAAGGTGATGGCCCAGGGCAGCATTGGGGTGGCCCCGGGGATGAACAGGTAAGGGGCGCAGGGGGTGTGGGGCGGGCGGGACCCATTGCCTGCATCTCATCCCCTTGTCTGATCCCCTTTCTCTCTGTGTCTCCCCAAAGGCAACAGGTATCCCTGCTGGCCCAGCGGCTCTCGGGAGGCCCGGCTGCCTCAGAGATGCAGAACCACATGCTGGCAGGGAGCGGGCAGGTGAGCGGGGTGCAGTGGGGCGATGCCCTCAGGGCTGCCTGGCTCAGTGCCGGAGTCCCTGCTGGGTTGGAGCTGTGTAAGCCAGCAGCTTTGTTGTCCCCTGGCTAACCGGGGGCTGTGGGGAGGGAATAGGGGCATGGAGGAGGGGGCACAGCACTCACGTCCTTCTCTGTTCCAGGAACGGAGCGGCACTGACCCAGCCCAGGCTCGCCCCAACCCTCCCACCTTTGCTCAAGGTGTCATCAGTGAGTACTGAGGGGGGGAGCGGGGGGTCAGGGTCTCATCCTGCCCCCATGGGCTGAGCTGAGCCGGGGTCCGGAGCTGGGACCCTGCTGAGCTGAGCCCCCTCCCGCCCCCCACAGACGAGGCCGACCAGCGGCAGTACGAGGAGTGGCTCTTCCACACCCAGCAGCTCCTGCAGATGCAGCTGAAGGTTCTGGAGGAGCAGATCGGCGCGCACCGCAAGTCTCGCAAAGCGCTGTGTGCCAAGCAGCGCACAGCCAAGAAGGCCGGCCGAGAGTTCCCCGAGGCCGATGCGGAGAAGCTGAAGCTGGTGACGGAGCAGCAGAGCAAGATCCAGAAGCAGCTGGACCAGGTAGGGGGACTCTGAGGGTGGGCGCGTGTCCTGAGCGGGCTGTGACCCGGTGCTCACACCGCGCCGCCTGCCCCCCTCTCCGCAGGTGAGGAAGCAGCAGAAGGAGCACACCAACCTGATGGCCGAGTACCGCAACAAGCAGCAGCAGCACCAGCACCAAGCCTCGGCCGTCATGGCCCTGAGCCCCTCGCAGAGCCCCCGCCTCGTCTCCAAGCTCCCCGGGCAGCTCCTCTCGGCGCACGGCATCCAGCAGCCTGCGGGGGCTGCGGTGGGGGCCCAAGGGCTCGGCCAGCAGCCGGGGCAGCCAGGGGGGCTGCGGCTGCCCCAGGGCGGTGTGTCCATGGCCGTGCAGCAGGGGCTGTCCTTCATGGGCCAGCAGGCAGTGGGGAACGCTCCGGTGCCCGGCTCCTCCAATGCTTTCTTCTCTGGGAACCCCGCGCTCCGTGGGCTGACCGCAGACGGCCGTCTGATGCAGGAGAGGCAGCTGCAGAGGATGCAGCTGGCCCAGAAACTGCAGCAGCAGCAGCAGCAGAGCATGCTGGGGCAGGTGTCACTGCAGCAGCAGCAGCAAGGTGTCATGGGCCAGGCGTCGATGCAGCAGCAGGGTGTCATGGGGCAGGTGTCGATGCAGCAGCAGGGCGTTATGGGCCAGGCGTCGATGCAGCAAGCGGGGGTGATGGGCCAGGCTTCGATGCAGCAGCAGGGTGTTATGGCACAGACGTCGATGCAGCAACAGGGCATGATGGGACAAGCACCCATGCAGCAGCAACAGCAAGGCATCATGGCGCAGACGATGCAGCAGCCCGGTGTCATGGGACAAGCACCCATGCAGCAGCAAGGTGTCATGGGACAAGCAGCAATGCAGCAGCCAGGCGTTTTGGCGCAGAGCTCGATGCAGCAACAGGGTGTGATGGCACAGACCTCCATGCAGCAGCCTGGCATGATGGCACAGACACCGATGCAGCAGCCTGGTGTTATGGGACAAGCCTCGATGCAGCAGCAAGGGCTCATGGCCCAGACGTCGATGCAGCAGCCCGGCGTTATGGCGCAGACCTCGATGCAGCAAGCAGGGGTCATGGGACAAGGCTCCATGCAGCAGCAGCAGGGCGTCATGGCGCAGACCTCAATGCAGCAGCCGGGCGTCATGGGACAAGGCTCCATGCAACCAGCAGCCATGGTAGGGCAGCCCAGCTTGCTGGGGCAGCAGCAGCAGCCAGCAGCCACCCCACAACCAGGGGCCGTGGGGCAGCCCAT
>NW_011118955.1:0-868 GCF_000146605.3 Meleagris gallopavo
GAACTGGAGTGGGGGAGGCTCTAATGGTCAGATGGGAGGGGGACCAGGGGGAGAGTGTGACCGCATGGCCGCCTCCTCCTCACGGCGCAGGGTCATGATGTCACAGCCCAACTCAGCCCTGCAGCTCCGCCCTCCCCCGGCCCCAACGCACCACTCCAGTCATCACCCGCAAGGCGGGCAGAAAGTCATAAAGATTTTATTTTAAGTATTCCTTCTAACAAATCTCTGCTGTCTTTTACGAGTTGCTGTGAATTTCCACTCGGTACACGCAGGTGTGTTCTGCGTTTCCCCAGTTGCTCCACACCTCCAGTTTGACACGGCCGAAGGCTTTGCGGGGCTCCTCCTGCCAACACAAAGAGGAGAGGCTTCCTTACGCATGTGGAAGAGCCACAGCACATCCGCACAGCTCCCTCTGCCAGCTGCAGAACGCTGCCTTGCTCTGCTCCACCGGCATGGCGCTGCCGATGCGGGAAGGCAGCTGCACTCCTCCCTCCCACCAGAATCGTCCCTCCACACCTGCAGGAGGACAGATTCCCTCCCACCCCGCCTTCCTGCTGCTGCTGCTCTCTGCTCTAGCAGGGAGAAAAAGTGCTTCCAAGGGTAGGACGGCCGCCTCGTCTGTCTCCCCCGCAGGAGTTGTCCGCGTTGGAGAGCAGAGCCGGGCCTGGCTGATAAGGCAAACCCTTTCTTCTTCCCCCCTGGCAGCCTGCCGCACACACTCGCCATACCTGCAGGTGGAAGGTCTGGGCGATCTCTCCGTCCACATCGTAAATGAACAACCCCAGGAGAGTTTCGCCGCCGGCCTCATCCACTCCCTGAAAGACAAGAGATGATGGCGGTCACACTTAGGCAGGCCGTGCGAAAAAGA
>NW_011118956.1:0-372 GCF_000146605.3 Meleagris gallopavo
CTCTGGCCATGCAGTACCTCCACATGTGTGGTAGGTGGCGCTCTGGCTGTGCAGTACCTCCTTGTTCTCTATGGTAGGTGGCGCTATACCTTGTAGCGCCTTGTTCTCTACAGTAGGTGGCGCTCTGCCCTGCAGCGCCTCGTTCTCTACAGTAGGTGGCGCTCTGCCCTGCAGTGCCTCATTCTCTATGGTAGGTGGCGCTCTGCCCTGCAGCGCCTCGTTCTCTACAGTAGGTGGCGCTCTGCCCTGCAGCGCCTCGTTTTCTACTGTAGGTGGCGCTCTGCCCTGCAGCGCCTCGTTCTCTACTGTAGGTGGCGCTCTGCCCTGTAGCGCCTCATTCTCTACTGTAGGTGGCGCTCTGGCCATGCAGTA
>NW_011118957.1:0-360 GCF_000146605.3 Meleagris gallopavo
TATAGGGCAATCTATGGGGCCATAAAGGGCAGGTTATGGGGCCATATAGGGCAATCTATGGAGCCATATCGGGCAGGTTATGGGGCCATATAGGGCGGGTTATGGGGCCATATAGGGCAATCTATGGGGCCGTATAGGGCAATCTATGGGGACATATAGGGCAGCTTATGGGGCCATATAGGGCAGGTTATGGGGCCATACAGGGCAATCTATGGGGCCATATAGGGCAGGTTATGGGGCCACATAGGGCAATCTATGGGGCCATATAGGGCAGGTTATGGGGCCATATAGGGCAATCTATGGAGCCATATCGGGCAGGTTATGGGGCCATATAGGGCGGGTTATGGGGCCATATAGGGC
>NW_011118957.1:2700-4551 GCF_000146605.3 Meleagris gallopavo
GGGGCCATATAGGGCCGCCCCACTCACGCTCTGCAGCTCGGCGCTGTCGGGGCGGCGCAGCCGGATGAGCGGAGCGGAACTCAAACGCGGCTCCGCAGGGCGACGGGCCGAGCGGCCAATCAGAGGGTGAGATGGCCAGAGAGCGCCGCCCGTCTGCCAATGGGAGCGCGGGATGGGGAACGGGGGCGGGAATAGGGAAATGAGGTGGGAACCGGGGAGTGGGGTCACAACGGGGTTATGGGGTCACATTGGGGTTATGGGGTCACAACGGGGTTATGGGGTCACATTGGGGTTTATGGGTTCCCAATGGGGTTATGGGGTCACATTGGGGTTATGGGGTCACATTGGGGTTATGGGGTCACAACGGGGTTATGGGGTCACAACGGGGTTATGGGGTCATATTGGGGTTATGGGGTCACATTGGGGTTTATGGGTTCCCAATGGGGTTATGGGGTGGCATTAAGGATATGGGGTCACATTGGGGTTATGGGGTGGCACTGGGGTTATGGGATCACATTGGGGTTATGGGGTCACAACGGGGTTATGGGATCATATTGGGGTTATGGGGTCATTTTGGGGTTATGGGGTGGCACTGCGGTTATGGGGTCATTTTGGGGTTATGGGGTGGGAATGGGGTTATGGGGTCACATTGGGGTCACATTGGGGTCACATTGGGGTTATGGGGTCATATTGGGGTTATGGGGTGGGAATGAGGTTATGGGGTCACATTGGGATTATGGGGTCACATTGGGGTTATGGGGTCATTTTGGGGTTATGGGGTGGGAATGGGGTTATGGGGTCACAACGGGGTTATGGGGTGCCATTGGGGATATGGGGTCATATTGGGGTTATGGGGTCACAATGGGGTTATGGGGTGGCACTGGGGTTATGGGGTCATTTTGGGGTTATGGGGTGGGAATGGGGTTATGGGGTCACATTGGGATTATGGGGTCACAACGGGGTTGTGGGGTGGGAATGGGGTTATGGGGTCATATTGGGGTTATGGGGTCATTTTGGGGTTATGGGGTGGCACTGCGGTTATGGGGTCATTTTGGGGTTATGGGGTGGGAATGGGGTTATGGGGTCATATTGGGGTTATGGGGTGGCATTGTGGTTATGGGGTCATATTGGAGTTATGGGGTGGGAATGGGGTTACGGGGTCACGCTGGGGTTATGGGGCCGTATTGGGGTTATGGGGTCACAACAAGGTTATGGAGTCATATTGGGGTTATGGGGTCACATTATGGGTTCCCAATGGGGTTATGGGGTGGCATTAAGGATATGGGGTCACTTTGGGGTTATGGGGTGGCACTGGGGTTATGGGGTCACACTGGGATTATGGGGTGATATTGGGTTATGGGGTGGGAAAGGGGTTATGGGGTCATATTGGGGTTATGGGGTAGCATCAAGGATATGGGGTGGTATTGGGTTATGGGGTCATATTGGGGTTATGGGGTCACATTGGGTTTGTGGGTTCCCAGTGGGGTTATGGGGGGGCATTAAGGATATGGGGTGGGAATGGGGTTATGGGGTCACAGTGGGGTTATGGGGTGGGAATGAAGTTATGGGGTCATATTGGGGTTATGGGGTGGCATTGGGGTTATGGGGTCACATGGGGGTTATGGGGTCATGTTGGGGTTATGGGGTCATATTGGGGTTATGGGGTGGCATTGGGGATATGGGGTCACATGGGGGTTATGGGGTCATGTTGGGGTTATGGGGTCATATTGGGGTTATGAGGTGGGAATGAGGTTATGGGGTGGCATCGGAGATATGGGGTCATGTTGGGGTTTATAGGGTCCCATTGGGTTTATGGGGTCCCATCGGGGTTTATGGGGTCCCATTGGGTTT
>NW_011118958.1:0-586 GCF_000146605.3 Meleagris gallopavo
CCACACGTGACCCCATAAGTGACCCCATAACCCCATAAGTGACCCCATTACTGACCCCATAGCCTCACACGTGATCCCATAAGTGACCCCATAACCCCATAAGAGACCCCATAACCCCACACGTGACCCCATACGTGACCCCATAACCCCACACGTGACCCCATACCTGACCCCATAACCCCATAAGTGACCCCATTACTGATCCCATAGCCTCACACGTGACCCCATAAGTGACCCCATAACCCCATAAGTGTCCCCATAACCCCACACGTGACCCCATACGTGACCCCATAACCCCACACGTGACCCCATACCTGACCCCATAACCCCATTCTTGACCCCATAGGTGACCCCATAACCCCACACGTGACCCCATACCTGACCCCTTAACTCCATAACCCCACAAGTGACCCCATAAGTGACCCCATAACCCCACACGTGACCCCATAAGTGACCCCATAACCCCATAAGTGACCCCATTACTGACCCCATAGCCTCACACGTGATCCCATAAGTGACCCCATAACCCCATAAGAGACCCCATAACCCCACACGTGACCCCATACGTGACCCCATAACCCCACAC
>NW_011118959.1:0-345 GCF_000146605.3 Meleagris gallopavo
AATTAAAAAAAAAAAAAATAGCTAGAATTTCACTTAATATCACATGATGAAAGTCATCTTCTGCCTTTTTACTCAATACAGTATTCCACAGACAGATTATTGTTGTCTTCTGGAGAGGTGCCGCAGTACCATAAAATGGAATACTGGACCTAAGGCAGTTGAGGGTTCCTACTATATACCCACACCGAATATTTCAGTTTTGTATTCACATTCTTTCAAGAAATTCTAATTTTATGCAATATGTAAATACATCGCTCAAATGTATACATTAAAAATATGTATGAAGACCAGAAACAACACCAAGTGATTTCAATAATTAAGGTTAATGAATTATGAGTATCAAAT
>NW_011118960.1:0-598 GCF_000146605.3 Meleagris gallopavo
GCTTCAGAGCAGCCCTGAGGTGAAGGATTTGGGAGTGTTGATTGATGAAAAATTCAACATGAGCCAGCAACGTGCGCTTGCAGCCCAGAAGGCCAACCGTATCTTGGGTTACATCAAGAGAAGTGTGACCAGCAGGTCAAGAGAGGTGATTCTGTCCCTCTACTCTGCTCTTGTGAGACCCCACCTGGAGTACTACATCCAGCTCTAGAGCCCCCAACACAAGAAGGACATGGAGTTGTTGGAGCAGGTCCAGAGGAGGGCCACAAAGCTGATCAGAGGGCTGGAGCACCTCCCCTATGGGGACAGGCTGAGGGAGATGGAGCTCTTCAGTCTGGAGAAGAGAAGGCTCTGAGGAGACCTTAAAGAGGCCTTCCAGTACCTGAAGGGGGCCTACAGGAAAGCTGGGGAGGAACTTTTCATAAGGGCAGGTAGCGATTGGACAAGGGGAAGTGGTTTTAAACTGGAAGAGGGTAGATTTATAGTAGATATCAGGAACAAATTCTTTACCGCAAGGGTGGTGAGACACTGGAACAGGTTGCCCGATGAGGTGGTGGATGCCCCCTCCTTGGAAGCATTCAAGGCCAGGCTGGATGGGGCT
>NW_011118961.1:0-715 GCF_000146605.3 Meleagris gallopavo
TCCAATTTCTGACTCACTAATGAGCTTATTAAGAAGCTTGTTAAAGAATAGCCATTTGAAGAAATTTAGGGGAAAAGCTAAAAATATTGGATTATATGGAAAAAAAATCAGCATAAGAACAAAACAAGTAGGATCTACAATTTAACAGCGTTTTCAAAAATAGACATTTTCTGTGGAAGAAGAATAATCTAAATCAATTATCAGAGAAGAAATAGTGATAAATCTGTATGTCTATGTCCATATAGTTTGTTCTATAAAAAGTGTACTAAACCAGAGTTAAGAAGTTTTTTGTTTGTTTGTTTTTTGATTTTTTTTGTAGTTGTTGTTTTTGGGGGGTTTTGTTTGTTTGTTTGTTTGTTTTCCAGGTATTCTACAAAAATTGAAGTATAATCTATAACTTTACAGGAGATTAAAAGCAGTACATTTTGAAAAATGTCCTATGAATTCGACATGATTTGTAGGGTTGAAGAAGGTTTTTAGATAAAGCTTTTCTGGCAAATCAACATGCATGTGTTAAAATGTGGATAAAAGGTACAAAAATATGTTCCAGCAGCATGATTTCCTTTATCCTACCAGAATGAGGCTAAAAAAAAACAAAAAAACAAAAAAAACCAGAATATCTTTTTCTTTCATTGTGGATATTATGCTATTCTTACAAAAATTAAGAGTTGTATTTTTTACTTTTTTTTTTAAGATAAATTAGCATACAGGCTGT
>NW_011118962.1:0-335 GCF_000146605.3 Meleagris gallopavo
CCCCATTAACGACCCCATTAATGACCCATTAATGACCCCATTAATGACCCCATTAAGACCGCATTAACGACCCCATTAACGACCCCATTAACGACCCCATTAATGACCCATTAAGACCGCATTAAGACCCCATTAACGACCCCATTAATGACCCATACAGACCCCATTAACGACCCCATTAACGACCCCATTAATGACCCATACAGACCCCATTAATGACCTATTAAGACCCCATTAATGACCCCATTAAGACCCCATTAAGACCCCATTAACGACCCCATTAATGACCCATTAATGACCCCATTAATGACCCCATTAAGACCGCATTAACGACC
>NW_011118963.1:0-3433 GCF_000146605.3 Meleagris gallopavo
TTTTATTTGAGATTTTAATTTTAATTTTTATTTTTTAAGAATAAATTTATTTCAGCATTTATCTCAGAATTGGGAATAAGTATGCACATTTTATTTATTTTATTATAACATCTTAACGGCTCAAATAATGAAATACAAACTCAATAAAACTTCTTTGCTAAGAATATCAACATTGTTTTCAACTGCAACATGCAAAAGAAAAATGTCTCCTGTCCAAATAGTACACCAAGTGTATAAATAGTGTTTATTCCTATTCAATGACAAACATTAGATAATTTTTTCCATTTCATAAATTTTAGTGCTCAGTAAGAAAAAAATTGAGAGACAAATTGCATAGATTTAATGAATTACATTTTGACAGTTTTCTGCTTAGCTGCTTTCTTTCCTGTCAGTTTCTTTTTTCATGAGTAAACAAAATGCCATATTACACTGCCTCATGTTTCGGTACAGTGAGGAAGAATGAACATCCACATCCTTCCAATTATGTTCTTTTAGCACTGAACATCCTAAAACACAGCAACAATATCAGGGCACTTAGTGACATTGTGTGGCTTGGTAATCTAATCACCAATACATTAAATCTTCTGGTGCACTGACACCAGCATTTCTACTAAGACAACAACATCACTCCAGATTAGTCTGTACAATCAATCAAAGAATTAGAGGGTAAACTCTCATCAAGTATTCATAGTAGTAAGAGACATCATGGTAGTCTCCTAGACATGCAAAAAACATAGGTGATTCTTTCTTTCGGAAAGAAGCTGAGTGAAGAATAGGCCAGGAAATATGTCTGCTGACAAGAACATTGTAAGGTTGCCTAGCACAATGATGGAAAATATCTAAGCTGATACTTGTCTTATTGTGATAAAAAAAAGAACTAAATGGTCAAGAGCAGAAGCACAAACTGTCAGAGGGTATCTCCCAGAAACATCACCATGTGAGTACACAAGCTCTTTGTTACATGGGTCCTAAGCTAAGCGAAAGCCTAAAGCAGACATGTCCAATCCACAGCCTGCAGGCCACACAGCTTGCAAGGCAGCCACTATACGCCCTGTGCCATTGTGGCTCTGCCCACCCCTCACCCTCCGGAGGAAAGGAGCTATCATTCACAATAATTAAATGTTGGTGTGCAATTGGCACTGCCTGGGATAAAACCAGGGAATGGGGGGGGCACAGTGCAATGCCAACTCAAGTGAAGGCAAATTATTGTATGCATTTAGATGCAATGGTTAAACACAGTCCTGTGAACAGCAAAAAATATGCAGCTGTGTTTTCCGTTGTGTTGAAGGAATTTTAGAATAGGTTTCAAGAGTGCCAAAAAAAAATCATTAGTTTTTTGTATATTTGCAACTCCATTTTCAGGTGACATAAATACATTACCTGCCAATTTTCAAACTGATTGTATAGAGTTGCAATAAAAAACTGGATCACGTGTCTCTTCTAGAATTTCATAAGCTCTCTTTTGCCAGAGAAAGATACCCCTCATTCCACAATCACACCTTAGTCCTGTTATTGCTTTTGACAATATGTACAGTTACGAACAAATATTTTAAAGAATAAAGCATGGGAAGAGTAAAATTTCATCAAGAATCTCTGATGAATACCTTAATAACTCACTAGGAATTGCAATCACTACCATTGAACCAGCCACTGATGGATTAGTTTTGCAAAAACAAGATCAAGTCTCCCTCTAGTTTTATGGTTTTGTTGCTCTATTTTAATGTTCAAATTAAAAAATAAAAATAAAAAATAAAAAATAAAATAAATTTTGTTACTTATAGGCATTACCTGTATTATATATTTTACGAGGGCTGCTCCAAAAGTAATACTTTACTATATTGGCCTCCTATTTTACTATATTGGCCCATGATGCCAGACACAGATGTTAGTGATGTCACCTCAGTAGAGGCTGATCCTTCTCACCAGAACGCCACTACACACTATTGCCATGTGACAGATGGCAGCAGAGGGGTAGCACGCCAAGAAATGGCATCCGACAGAAGTGAGTATGGAGCAAAGGTGTAGCACTGAACTCCTCTATGTGGAAAATGTGTACATGACATTCATTAACACTTGCTGGATGTTTCCAAAGACCAAACAGTGGATGTAAGCATGGTGAGGAAGTGGATGGTGTGTTTCAGCAGTGACTACAGCAGGAGTGGGTCACCTGTGCTGGTGCAGATTTTTACTAGCGTGGTGTGAAGGCTCTTGTTCTTTGCTGGTGAAAATGCATAGCTAATGGTAGTGACTGTATTGACAAAGAGTGTTTTGTAGCTGAAAATTTGCTCTATCAAACATGTTATTACTTTGTTTTTTGCATCTGTTGTAGTTTCCATGGAAACAAATAGAAGGCTTTACATTTGGAGCATCTACATCCATGCAGCCCAAAACAATTCTTCACTCAGTGCAGCCTAGGCAAGCTAAAAGTTTGGACAGACATGGCTTAAGCTATTACTGCCATCCTAAAGCATCAAGAAAAGTAAAACAATGAAGTGCAAAACTTCCCTACGTAGACTGGTTGTTTTTTTTCAGAGATCAAAGCAAAGGTCTTATTCTGGCCATTAATCGCGTCCCAGTATATCCTAATGATCACCTAAAGAAAATACAACATTTTATCCCGCAGCCAATCATTTGAGCAACAGCTCAGTACTGGGAAATGATTGTACTGCCAGGATGCTGTTGCACATGGCAAATGAACACAAAGCAGATTACAAGGGCATGGAGGGAGGCATACAGCAACAGACTCAGGTTGGTCTTGGCAAATATTATGAGATTGGCTCTATATTAGCTTTACAGTCTGAGATGGAGAAAGAGAAGGAGATTAGAATCATAGAATAGAATCATAGAATCATAGAACCACCAAGGTTGGAAAAGACCTACAAGATCATCCAGTCCAACTGCCTGCCTATCAGCAATAGTTCTCACTAAACCGTGTCCCTCAACACAACGTCTGAATGTTTCTTGAACACCTCCAGTGTTGGTGACTCCAAACCAATTTGCAGTGTTATTTTTATAGTTGACCAATAGGCAAGTATACATACATGGCTTCTAGAAGATTCTTCAAATATGTAATACTAGGTCACTTTAGAATGTCTTACACCTAAAGCACATCACAATGAGATTGGTAGTACAACCCGACTACAGTAAAATACTACAAACCATCCCAGTAATGCTAACTTCTGGGCTGACAGCTCAGACTTTCAGACTACCATGAGAAATTTTTTCTTACTTTCAAAAACACATGTATAAGAAGAATTTTGAGACAGTTTAATAAACCGCTCTAATTCAATAAATAATTTAGTTTTTGAATTGCATTTTTCAAATTAGTTCAAATGCTGATTTTTTGCTGTGCAAAGAAAGACAGTACTTTTAAGTTATTTATTATGTATCACAAACCCAACTCTGCAAATCCGATTGGTTTTATTTTTAAAAA
>NW_011118964.1:0-1711 GCF_000146605.3 Meleagris gallopavo
CGATGTGGGGGTGTTGAGGGGAAATGGGGGGCAGTGGGAGGCAATAGGGGTATATGGGGAGGTACAGGGCACTGTGGGGCACTATAGGGCAATAGGGGGCGCCATGGGGTTCTTTAGTGCACTATGGAGCTCTATGGGGCACTGTGGAGTTCTGGGGGGCGCTGTGGGGTTCCTTAGGGCATTATGGGGTTCTTTGGGGCACTGCGGGGTTCTTAAGGGTTCTGTGGGGTGCCATGGGGTTCTATGGGCACTAGGGGGCGCTATGGGATTCTTTAGAGCATTATGGGGCTCTATGGGACGCTACGGGGTTTGTAAGGGCTCTATGGGGTGCCATAGGGCGCTGTGGGGCGCTATGGGGTGCTATGGGGTGCTATGGGGTGCCGGTTCCCGCAGGCAGCGTCCGTCAGACCGCGGTGACGCTGCACGGCGCGGTGCTGGCTCAGCCCGGCGATGCGCTGCGCCTGGCGGTGCCGTCCCTCATTTACACCCTGCAGAACAACCTGCAGTACGTCGCCATCTCCAACCTCCCTGCCGCCACCTTCCAGGTGGGCCTGGGGGCAACGGGGGCAGTGGGAGGTGTGGGGGCAATGGGAGGTGTGGGGGGCAATGGGGGGCTGTGGGGTCACCCACCAGCTGAAGATCCTCACCGCACACCTGACCCCATACATTTCCCCTATAGGCTGTGCTGACCCCACCCATTCCTGCCCTATAGATCCCCACCATCTGGCTGTGCTGACCCCACGCGTCCCTGCCCTATAGATCCCCACAGCTGGCTGTGCTGACCCCACGCCTTCCTGCCCTATAGACCCCCACCATCTGGCTGTGCTGACCCCACGCCTTCCTGCCCTATAGACCCCACAGCTGGCTGTGCTGACCCCACCCATTCCTGCCCTATAGACCCCACCATCTGGCTGTGCTGACCCCACGCCTTCCTGCCCTATAGACCCCACAGCTGGCTGTGCTGACCCCACCCATTCCTGCCCTATAGATCCCCACCATCTGGCTGTGCTGACCCCACCTTCCTGCCCTATAGACCCCACAGCTGGCTGTGCTGACCCCACGCGTCCCCCGCAGGTCACCTACCAGCTGAAGATCCTGACGACAGCCCTGTTCTCGGTGCTGCTGCTGGGCACGTCTCTGTCCCGCCTGCAGTGGTTCTCCCTGGCTCTGCTGTTCGCGGGGGTCGCGTTGGTGCAGACGGAGCAGCCCCAGCCCCCGCCCCCGTCCTCGGACCCCCCTCAGGACCCCCCCCAGAACTACCTGACGGGGCTGGCGGCCGTGGGCGCTTCCTGCCTCTCCTCGGGCTTCGCCGGCGTTTACTTCGAGCGGCTGCTGAAGCGCTCGGGGACGTCCATCTGGGTGCGCAACGCCCAGCTGGGGGCCGTGGGCACCTTGGTGGGCCTGGCCGCCATGATGGCCGCCGAGGGCCGCGCCGTGGCCGCCGTGGGTTTCTTCCACGGGTTACACGGCGGCCGTGTGGGCCGTGGTGGTGAACCAGGCGGCCGGGGGGCTGCTGGTGGCCGTGGTGGTGAGGTACGCCGACAACATCCTGAAGGGCTTCGCCACCGCGCTCTCCATCGTCGCCTCCACCGCCGCGTCGGCGCAGCTCTTCGGCTTCAGACCGCGAGGGGCTTTTCTGGCCGGCACCGCCATGGTGGTGGCCGCCGTGTATCTGTATGGGAGGCCCAGAGCAGGAGGAGGAGGAGGAGGA
>NW_011118964.1:3942-5384 GCF_000146605.3 Meleagris gallopavo
AAGGACCCCGTGGGGCTGCATAGGAGCCGTAAAGGTCCTATAGGGGCCATAGGGCCACCGCCAGCCCTATAGGAGCCATAGGGTCTCTCTCTCTTGCAGGTCTCCCTCCAAGGACAAAGGCTCCTGATGGGATCAGCCGCCCCTTCCGGGCCGTATAGGGGCCGTGTCGCCCCCCACCCTGTCCCCTATAGGAGCCATACGCACCTCTCCGTGCCCCATAGGGTGTACGTGCCCTATAGGAGCCGTATGGTTTCCTTGCACCCCACTGAATCCATAAGGATTTTCTCACGCTGTATATAGGGCTCCTTTAGGCCCTATAGAAACCATATGGATCTCTCTGTAGCCCATAGGAGCCGCCTGGATTCCCCGTGCCCTATAGGGGCTTAGGGAGCCTCTGGGCCCTATGGGGCCATATGGAGCCTTGTAGGAACCATATGGACACTCGGTGCCTTCCAGGAGCCCTATAGCAGCTCTGACAGCGGCCATATGGACTCCCTGTGCCCTATAGGAGCCATATGGGAGCCTCCATACCCCATATGCTCCTCCCCTCCCCCCCCCATATGTGCCCTTCATATCCTATAGGATCGTCTCCAAGTCCTATAGTGGCTCTACACCCCCTCCCTGCGCGTTTCGGGTGCAACTTAATATTATTTTTGGGGCAAATTCACTCAGTTTTGGTTCATTTCCACCCCTTCCCCCATTGGGAACACAGAGCCGTTACCCCAAAGCAGAACCTTTAATGGTCCTCCAGGCGCCCAGAGCGGCCGCGTGACGTCACTTCCTCTCCTTCCCCACTTCCAGTGACCATAGAGAGGTCCTCCAAGGGGAAGCGGACCGCGGGGAGGTCCTCCAGGGCGAGGGAGGAAAACCATAGAGAAGTTCTCCAGTGGGAGGCACAAGGACCATAGAGAGGTCCTCCAGAGGGGAAGGTGGGGAGAAAAACCATAGAGAGGTTCTCCTTCTACACAGGTCCTCCAGGAGGAGGCAGCATGATCATAGAGAGGTGGTGCGGGGGGTGGGGGGCAGGATGGAGGAATACCATAGAGGAATACCATAGAGAAGTCCTCTGAGGGGACTTCTAACACCATAGAGTTCTCGGGGAGGCAGTGAAACCACGGAGAGGCCCTCCCCCTACAGAGGTCCTCCGAGGGGAGGCACATGATTATAGAGAGGTCCTCCAGCGGCAGGAAGACCATAGAGGAGGCTTAGAGCGGCCCAGGGAAGGAGAAGGAGAGGCAGCACCCCCTCGTGGTGCCCCTTCCCAGGTCCTCCCAGTTGCTCCCAGTTGCCCCAGTGTCAGTGCAGCAGGCGGGCCAGCACCCAGCAGCCCAGTGTCACCCAGTGACTGGCCCAGTTCAGCTCCGACCACTTCCTGACGGTGTAGGCCATGCCGTAGCCCTGCGGGGAGGAGGGGGGGGACAAGATGGCGCTGGGGGGGTGGG
>NW_011118965.1:0-725 GCF_000146605.3 Meleagris gallopavo
CAGGTCCATTTCCTCTATGCAGTCTTCCAGCCACTCTGCCCCAAGCCTGTAGCACTGCCCGGGGTTGTTGAGGCCAAAGTTCAGGACCCGGCATTTGGCCTTGTTGAAACTCATCCCATTGGCTTCAACTCAGCCATCCAGCCTGTCCAGATCCCTTTGTAGGGCCTCGCTAGCCCCAGGCAGATCCACACTTCCAGCCAACTTGGTGTCATCTGCAAACTTACTGAGGGTGCACTCAATGCCTTCATCCAGGTCGTCAGTAAAGATATTGAAGAGGACTGGCCCACCATGACAGGTTGCCAGCTGGATTTAGCTCCATTCACCACCACTCTCTGGGCCTGGCCTTCCAGCCAGTTCTTATCCAGCCAAGAGTGTACCTGTCCAAGCCACAGGCTGCCAGCTTCTGCAGGAGAATACTGTGGGAGACAGTGTCAAAGGCTTTGCTGAAGTCTAGGTAGACCATATCAACAGCCTTTACCTCGTCTACCAGATGGGTCACTAAATCATAGAAGGAGACCAGGTTGGTCAAACAGGACTTGCCCTTCATGAACCCATGCTGGCTAGGCCTGATCCCCTGGTTGTCCTGCACATGCCGCGTGATCTCCCTCAGGACAATCTGCTCCATAACTTTCCCTGGCACCGAGGTCAGGCTAACAGGCCTGTAGTTCCCCAGATTTTCCTTACAACCCTTCTTGTAGATGGGAGTCACATTGGCAAGCCTCCAG
>NW_011118966.1:0-2111 GCF_000146605.3 Meleagris gallopavo
GTCTGGAAGGACGGTGTGGGGTCTGAGGTGGTCCTTAGGGGGTTTGGGGGTCTCTGTGGGGCCTGCAGGGTCCATATGGGGTCTGGCAGGACTGTGTGGGGTCAGAGGTGGTCCTTAGGGGGTTTAGGGGTCTCTATGGGGCCTGCAGGGTCCATATGGGGTCTGGCAGGACTGTGTGGGGTCAGAGGTGGTCCTTATAGGGTTTGGGGTCTCTGTGGGGTCTGGGGGGGTCCATGTGGGTCTGGAAGGACTGTGTGGGGTCAGAGGTGGTCCTTATAGGGTTTGGGGTCTCTATGGGGACCCTGTGGGGTCTCAGAGGGTCCACATGGGGGCTGGGGGGCTCCATGGAGGGCCTATATGGGACCAGTGGGCGTGGCCACACGAGGTCACGCCCCATCCGTGGGCGGAGCTTTCGCTGACCACGCCCTCTTCCGGCAGTTACCTCCTGGATGGCTCCGCCTCTTCCTGCAGTGATGGGGAGGAGGAGGAGCCAACGCAAGCTCCGCCCACATCAC
Source organism: Meleagris gallopavo (assembly GCF_000146605.3). NCBI lineage: Eukaryota > Metazoa > Chordata > Aves > Galliformes > Phasianidae > Meleagris > Meleagris gallopavo. Next base: position 516 of record NW_011118966.1, read on the forward strand.
GCCCCGCCCACGGGGGCGGCGCCGTCACGGTTAAGCCCCGCCCCCCGACGCCACCCTCGTCCAATGGCAACAGTGCAGAAGGTGGGAGGGGTTTGGGATGGCCCCACCCCCTCCCTGGCTTAGCTCCGCCCCCTCCTAGTGCATCGCAGTTCCCTCCCAGTTCTCCCAGTTTCCTCCCAGTCCATCCCAGTTCCCTCCCAATTCCCTCCCAGTCCTTCTTACTATTCCCAGTCCATCCCAGTTCATCCCAGTTCCCTCCCAGTCCTTCCCAGTATCCCTATTCCCATCCCAGTTCCCTCCCAGTCCATCCCAGTTCCCTCCCATTCCTTCCCAGTATCCCTAATCCCATCCTAGTTCCCTCCCAGTCCATCCCAGTTCCCTCCCAGTCCTTCCCAGTATCCCTATTCCCATCCCAGTTCCCTCCCAGTTCATCCCAGTTCCCTCCCATTCCTTCCCAGTATCCCTAATCCCATCCCAGTTCCCTCCCAGTTCATCCCAGTTCCCTCCCATTCCTTCCCAGTATCCCTATTCCATCCCAGTTCCCTCCCAGTTCATCCCAGTTCCCTCCCATTCCTTCCCAGTATCCCTAATCCCATCCCAGTTCCCTCCCAGTCCATCCCAGTTCCCTCCTATTCCTTCCCAGTATCCCTATTCCCATCCCAGTTCCCTCCCAGTCCATCCCGGTTCCCTCCCAGTCCTTCCCAGTATCCATATTCCCATCCCAGTTCCCTCCCAGTTCATCCCAGTTCCCCCCCAGGTGACGCTGAGGACAGCGCTGGGGACACAGATGACGAATTGCGGCGGTGAGACCCCGTGGTGACCCCGTGGTGACCCCTGTGACCCCGCGGTGACCCCGCGGTGACCCCTGTGACCCCGTGGTGACCCCTGTAACCCCGTGGTGACCCCATGACCCCTATCTGACCTCATGGTGACCCCACGCTGACCCCCCAAATAACCCCTCTGATGACCTTGTGGTGACCCCGTGACCTTGTGATGACCCCGTGGTGACCCTGAGTGACCTCTGGGTGACCCCTGGTGCTCCCATGACCCCGTGGTGACCTCTATGACCCTGAGTGACCCCTGCGTGATCTCATGACTCGCTGACCCCGTGATGACCCAGTGGTGACCCCGTGGTGACCCTGTGACCCCTGGGTGACCTCTATGACCCTGAGTGACCCCTGGGTGATCTCGTGACTCGCTGACCCCGTGGTGACCCTGTGGTGACCCTGTGACCCCGTGCTGACCTCTATGACCCTGAGTGACCCCTGGGTGATCGCGTGACTCGCTGACCCCGTGGTGACCCCGTGGTGACCCCGTGACCCCTGGGTGACCCCTGGGTGCTCCAATGACCCCGTGGTGACCTCTATGACCCTGAGTGACCCCTGGGTGATCTCGTGACTCGCTGACCCCGTGGTGACCCCGTGGTGACCCCGTGGTGACCCCGTGTTGACCTGTGACCCCTGGGTGACCCCGTGGTGACCTCTATGACCCTGAATGACCCCTGGGTGCTCCCATGACCCCGTGGTGATCTCTATGACCCTGAGTGACCCCAGTGTGATCTCGTGACTCGCTGACCCCGTGGTGACCCCGTGGTGA
>NW_011118967.1:0-822 GCF_000146605.3 Meleagris gallopavo
CCCAGTGCCCTGTAAGGAGCACCCAGTGCCCCACGAGGAGCACCCATCGCCCTATGAGGAGCACCCACACCATGAGAAGCACCCATCGCCCTACGGGGAGCACCCACACCCCGAGGAGCACCCAGTGTCCTTTAAGGAGCACCCGTCACCCTATGGGGAGCACCCAGTGCCCTATAAGGAGCACCCATCACACCACGAGGAGCACCCAGTGCCCTATGGGGAGCACCCACATCATGAGCACCCAGTGCCCCACGAGGAGCACCCATCGCCCTATGAGGAGCACCCACACCATGAGAAGCACCCAGTGTCCTTTAAGGAGCACCCGTCACCCTATGGGGAGCACCCAGTGCCCTATAAGGAGCACCCATCACACCACGAGGAGCACCCAGTGCCCTATGAGGAGCACCCATCACACTACGAGGAGCACCCATCGCCCTATAAGGAGCACCCGTCACCCTATGAGGAGCACCCAGTGCCCTATAAGGAGCACCCATCACACCACGAGGAGCACCCAGTGCCCCACGGGGAGCTCCCATCACCCTATGAGGAGCACCCGTACCCCGAGGAGCACCCAGTGCCCTATGGAGAGCACCCAGTGCCTCACGAGGAGCACCCATCACTTTATGAGGAGCACCCAGTGCCCCACGAGGAGCACCCATGGGTGCGGGTGGCGGAGCGGCAGACGCGGCGCTGCGTGCGGGCGGCGTTGCGCTCCCTGCACGACCCCCAGGGGGCGCTGTGCCGTTTCGTCCCTTCCGATGGGGCGCAGCTGCGCCGGATCCTCAGCATCGTCCCCATCACCGTCCGGCTCCTCCTGCACCG
>NW_011118968.1:0-1384 GCF_000146605.3 Meleagris gallopavo
TTTTAATCCCAGTCTGTCCCTGATGCCAACTGGTGACTGTATGAAAACTGCTGAGTCATGGCCTGAAGCTCTGACGGATCACCTGAGGCAGCAGTGAGTCAGCAATGAGCACAGCTGCAGGCAACTCACCTGTGCTGCAGGAAGGGGCGGAGCCTGGCTGCACCCTGCTGGGCCATTTAAGGGCTGGCTGCAGTGGGGAAGGAGCTCTGCTGGAGATCCGCTCTGCTGCAGTTTGGTGACTGAGCCCAGGATGCAGGTAAGTTTTATTTCTATTCTCTTTTTGTTATTATAATCTGTTCTGTCCAACTTCACCAGTTCAAAATAAGGCGTGGGGGTTTCAGACACTGTAGAGCAGATTTCACAACAAATATAGAACAATTTAACCCAGAAAAACCAATTCTTACAAGAAAATATGATACTGTCCTCCCCCAAAAATGATTTTTTCCCCACACATACAGCTTTCACAGCAAAACTATGACTTACTATCACAGACAGACCAGTTTTCTCCCATAATTATGATGTTACCTTGCAGAAATACCCGCTTTTTCAAAAACAGAAGACATTTACAACCAGAAATACCAATTTCACTACAAAATTTTGGCATTATCAACCAGAAATAGCTGCTTTTTTCACGAAAATATCCCATTTTCTCCCACAAATACATGGATTTTAGACAAAAATACCCCTTTTTCTCCTACCGATACCTGTTTTTACATGAAAATACCCCTTTTTCGACCAGAAATACCGGTTTTTACACGAAAACAACCCTTTGTTTTCTCCCACCAATACCTGTTTTTAACCAAAAATGCCCCTTTTTTTTCTCCCAACGATACCTGTTTTTACAAGAAAATACCCTTTTCGTCCCCCAAATACCAGTTCTTACACAAAAATACCCCTTTTTCTCCCGCCAATACCTAGTTTTACAGGAAAATACCCCTTTTTCTCCCACAGATACCTGGTTTTACAGGAAAATACCCCTCTTTCTCCCACAGATACCTGTTTTCACGCAAAAATAACAGTTTTTCTCCCACCGATACCTGTCTTTACAAGAAAAGACCCCTCTTTCTCCCACCGCTGCTTTTTTCTGCACCCAAACACCCCTCTTTCTGCACCCAAACACCCTTCTTTCTCCCACCACTGCCTCTTTCTACACCCAAACAACTCCCCTCTTTCTACACCCAAACAACTCCCCTCTTTCTACACCCAAACAACTCCCCTCTTTCTACACCCAAACAACTCCCCTCTTTCTCCCATCGCTGCCTCTATGTCCCCCCAAACAGCCCTCTTTCTCCGCCAAAACAGCCCTCTTTCTCCGCCAAAACAGCCCTCTTTCTCCGCCAAAACAGCCCTCTTTCCACCCCCATACCCCCCTCTTTCCACCCCC
>NW_011118969.1:0-319 GCF_000146605.3 Meleagris gallopavo
AAAAGTAAGCAGAAGGTACCTGCGTTTGTGAAAGAGGAATACGCTTGGAAGTAGTGGAAATGTTGTAATTACTAAAAAAATTATGAACGCTTCTGTTTTCTTGAAATCATATGCAATCATAGTGATGCATTGTTTTATATGCCAGGTGCTGGAATCGTGGACCTGAGGGATTTCCCTTTCTCTTTAACAGAAAAAAAGAGTGTGAGCCGCTCATGCTTTGTCAGTGTCCTGCTGTCTTAAGGTGCCATCTGGTGGAGGGTGGTGGAGATGTTGCGTTTTCTTTCTAAACGCCTCAGCTGTGTCAGTAAAAGTCTTGTGA
>NW_011118970.1:0-510 GCF_000146605.3 Meleagris gallopavo
CCCATTCCCCCCCCAGGCCTGCAGACCATCCACGTGCTGACCCCATTGTGTCCCATAGTGACCCCATTGTGTCCCCATACTGTGACCCCATTGTGTCCCCATGTTGTGTCCCCACACTGTGACCCCATGCCGCCCCATTCCCCCCCAGGCCTGCAGACCATCCACGTGCTGACCCCATTGCGTCCCATTGTGTCCCCATTGCATCCCATTGTGTCCCCATTGTGTCCCCACGCTGTGTCCCATTGCATCCCATTGTGTCCCCATTGTGTCCCCATTGTGTCCCCATTGCACCCCATTGTGTCCCCATTGTGTCCCCATTGTGTCCCCATTGTGTCCCATTGTGTCCCCATTGCATCCCATTGTGACCCCATTGTGTCCCCATTGTGTCTCCATTGCATCCCATTGTGTCCCCATGCTGTGACCCCATTGTGTCCCCATACTGTGACCCCATTGTGTCCCCATTGTGTCCCCACGCTGTGACCCCATGCCGCCCCATTCCCCCCCAGGCCT
>NW_011118971.1:0-431 GCF_000146605.3 Meleagris gallopavo
AGCAGAGGGGTGGCCAGCAGGGACAGGGAGGTGATCGTCCCTCTCTACTCTGCTCTCGTGAGGCCCCATCTGCAGCACTGTGCCCAGGTCTGGAGGCCCCAGTACAAGAAAGACAGGGAGCTGTTGGAGAGGGTCCAGAGGAGCCACAAAGATGAGCAGGGGGCTGCAGCACTTCCTCTGCAACAACAGGCTGACAGAGCTGGGCTTGTTCAGCCTGGAGAAAAGAAGGCTGCAGGGTGACCTCACTGCAGCCTTTCAGTACCTAAAGGGAGCCTGCAGACAGGAGGGGAGTCAACTCTTTGAAAGGGTGGATAACAGCAGGACAAGGGAAAATGGTTTGAAGTTGAGGGAGAAAAGATTCAGGTTGGATGTCAGGGGGAAATTCTTGACAGAGAGAGTGGTGAGGTGCTGGAACAGCTGCCCAGAGAGGC
>NW_011118972.1:0-1699 GCF_000146605.3 Meleagris gallopavo
GCTTCCCCTGCTGGCCACCAGCACTGAGGAGGGCCGCAAGGTGCAGCGCAGTGGGGGGGTCACGTACCCAGCTGTGTTCCGCCGCGTGGCCGAGCGAGACGAGGGGTGACGGGGGGACCTTCCTGTCACCTTGGGGACCTCCTGGCACCTTGGGGACCTCCTGGCACCTTGGGGACCTTCCTGTCACCTTGGGGACCTCCTGGCACCATGGGGACAGCACTGACACCACCAGGTCACCGTGGGGACGCTTCGGTCACTGTGGGGTCCTCCTGTCACCCTGAGGTCCTCCTGTCACCACGAGGTCACCTATGGGGTCCTCCTGTCACCGTGGGGACACTTTTGTCACCCTGAGTCCTCCTGCTACCATGGGGACAGCACTGAACACCGTAGGACCTTCCTGTCACTGTGGGGTCCTCCTGGCACCTTGGGGACCTTCCTGTCACCTTGGGGACCTCCTGGCACCTTGGGGACAGCGCTGACACCACCAGGTCACCGTGGGGACGTTTCAGTCACCTTGAGGACCTCCTGCTACCATTGGGACTCTCCTGTCACCATGAGGTCCTCCTGGCACCATGGGGACCTTCCTGTCACTTTGGGGACGGCGCTGACACCCTGAGGTCCTCCTGTCATCACGAGGTCACCTATGGGGTCCTCCTGTCACCGTGGGGACACTTTTGTCACCCTGAGTCCTCCTGCTACCATTGGGACAGCACTGAACACCGTAGGACCTTCCTGTCACCATGGGGACCTTCCTGTCACTTTGGGGACGGCGCTGACACCCTGAGGTCCTCCTGTCACCATAAGGTCACTGTGGGGTCCTCCTGTCACCGTGGGGACACTTCTGTCACCCTGAGGTCCTTCTCCTACCATTGGGACAGCACTGAACACCGTGGGACCTTCCTGTCACTGTGGGGTCCTCCTGTCACCATGGGGACAGCACTGACACCCTGAGGTCCTCCTGTCACCACGAGGTCACCGTGGGGTCCTCCTGTCACCGTGGGGACACTTCTGTCACCCTGAGGTCCTCCTGCTACCATTGGGACAGCACTGAACACTGTGGGACCCTCCTGTCACTGTGTGGTCCTCCTGTCACCATGAGGTCCTCCTGTCACTGTGGGGACCTTCCTGTCACTTTGGGGACAGCGCTGACACCCTGAGGTCCTCCTGTCACCATGGGGTCACCATGGGGTCCTCCTGGCACTGGGGGGGACCTTCATGTCACCATGGAGATCTCCTGGACATTGTGGGGACAGCGCTGACACCGTGGGGTCCTCCTGTCACCATGGGGACAATTCTGTCACCCTGAGGTCCTCCTGCTACCATTGGGACCCTCCTGGCACCGTGGGGACGCTTCTGTCACCCGAGGTCCTCCTGACACCGTGAGGTCACTGTGAAGTCCCTCTGTCACCGTGAAACCCTGCTATCACCAAGGAGACCCTCCTGTCACCTTGGGGACCCTCCTGTCACCTTGGGGACAGCGCTGACACCCTGAGGTCCTCCTGGACACCCTGAGGTCCTCCTGTCACCTTGGGGACCCTCCTGTCACCTTGGGGACAGCGCTGACACCCTGAGGTCCTCCTGGACACCCTGGGACCTTTCTGTCACCTTGGGGACCCTCCTGTCACCCTGAGGTCCTCCTGGACACCCTGAGGTCCTCCTGTCACCATGGGGTCCCGCTGTCACCAGTTGGCCCCCCCCC
>NW_011118973.1:0-555 GCF_000146605.3 Meleagris gallopavo
ATGACCCCATATGGATGACCCCAAACACCCCCATATGCCCCCATATGCCCCCATATGACCCCAGGTGACCCCACATGATGACCCCATACCCCCATATGCCCCCACACGATGACCCCAGGTGACCCCACACGATGACCCCAGGTGACCCCACACGATGACCCCAGGTGACCCCACATGATGACCCCATACCCCCATATGACCCCAGGAGACCCCACACGACCCCAGGTGACCTCACAGGATGACCCCAGGTGACCCCACATGGTGACCCCAGGTGACCCCACATGATGACCCCATACCGCCATATGACCCCATATGACCCCAGGTGACCCCACACGATGACCCCAGGTGACCCCACATGATGACCCTAGGTGACCCCACACGATGACCCCAGGTGACCCCACACGGTGACCCCAGGTGACCCCACATGATGACCCCATACCCCCATATGACCCCATATGACCACAGGTGACCCCACATGGTGACCCCACATGATGACCCCAGGTGACCCCATATGACCCCAAGTAATGACCCCAAATGACCCCAGGTGACCCCACA
>NW_011118974.1:0-432 GCF_000146605.3 Meleagris gallopavo
CTCACCAGTGAGAAGAGACCAACTGCACTCTTGATGTAAACACCTTCAGGTATTGGAAGAAAGCATTAAGGTCTCCCCTCAGCCTTCTTTTCCCCAGACTGAACAGCCCCAGTTCCTTCAGTCTCTCCTCATAGGGCATATTCTCCAAGGCCTTCACAAGACTTGTTGCCCTTCTTTGGACCTGCTCCAGCACCTCAATGTCCTTTCTGTAGTGAGGTGCCCAAACTGAACACAGTACTTGAGGTAAGGCCTCACCAATGCTGAGTACAGGGGCAGGATTACTTCCCTAGTCCTGCTCACCACACCATTCCTGATACAAGCCAGGATGCCATTGGCCTTCTTGGCCACCTGGACATACTGCTGGTTCATATTCAGCCAACTGTCCATCAGTACACCAAGGTCTTTTCCATCAGGCAGCTTTCCAGCCACTCC
>NW_011118975.1:0-655 GCF_000146605.3 Meleagris gallopavo
CCCTGCAATGAACAGCGACACGCACAGCTCGGTCAGGTTGGCCAGGGCCTGATCCAAGCTCTCCTTGAGAGGCTTCAGGGATGGGACATCCACCCACCACATTATGAGACAGCCTGTTCCAGTGCCTCACTACCCTCACCGTAGAAGAATTTTTCCTTCTCTAAATCTACCCTCTTTGAGCTTAAAGCCATTTCCCCTTGTTCTGTCAGGCCCAGCTGAAGATTCTGCCCCTTTTTTGTCCACTGAACAGTGCACCCATCAAATCCACATCTTTCCAGTTTGGAGAGAAGTGTGTTGTGGGGTACCATGTCAAAGGCCTTACTGAAATTGAGATATCAGTGGCTCTCCCCTTGTCCATTGATAGAGTGACACCGCCATAGAAGGCCACTTCTATCAAATCCAGCAGGATTTGCCCTTGGTGAAGCCATGCTGAGTCTCCTGTCTCACCTCTTTGCCTTCTATGTGCCTTAGTATGGAATCACAGAATCACAGAATGTCAGGGATTGGAAGGGACCTCTAAAGATCATCTCTTCCAGTCCCCCTGGACTGCCAGAGCAGCAGCTCCTGTATGAGGTGACTCAGGAACACTTCCAGGTGGCTTTGAATGTCTCCAGAGAAGGAGAGCCAACCTCTCTGGGCAGCCAGTTCCAGTGTT
>NW_011118976.1:0-530 GCF_000146605.3 Meleagris gallopavo
AACCACCTCACTATGCTCACATTTGCTGTTTGGTCTCCAGAAATGTTCAGCAAGCATCAATGAATGTCAATGGGTGTCATGGTTTCATGATTTTTCATTATCGGTATTCCACATCATAACATCATGCAATGCACTGGGGTTTTGACTGCTGATGCTCAAGTTCCGGGTGCCTGTCCAGCGGAGAAGAGCAGCTACGTCCCCAGGGGGCTTTGCGGTCAGCGAGGAGATATAACTCCCGGCAAGGTCACCTGATGCTCTCTTCTCTGCCTGCGCTGCTTCGCTTGCGCTTCTCTGCCTGCGCTTCTCGCCTGCGCTTCTCATCTCAGAGTTGTGGTAAGGCCAATCCACCATCAATTTCACATTCTCTCTCCTTATAAAAATTCTGTTGATACCATATTTAGTAAATTACTTTGTTTTACCTCAGATTGTTGCCACTGTTTTCAATTATTTCGGGGTCCCTTATTTTCTTTTTTTTCCGGGGGCGCGGATCCGCGGATCCCTCCGCCCTTCTAGTCACGGAACCGGGCCGA
>NW_011118977.1:0-588 GCF_000146605.3 Meleagris gallopavo
AGGCCCAGATCAACAGGGATGCGGCAGGGATGGAGGCAGAAGAAAAGACCGTAAAGACATTGCTTGTACTCAAGATATGCTTGTAAAAAATGCATTGCTTGTTCTTTTGTTTGTTTTCTGCAAAAGGAATGGCAACGAATTCAGATTCAAGGAAAAGTAGACCTGGAGAGAAATGCTCCTCCCTCATTAAGTTGCTGACTGGGAATGTCTATAGGCATGTCACATGTTCCTCCCCAACTCTGAAGCATCATTTCTTGCTTGGCTGATGATGCCATCCTGCTTTTACTAACCAGATGCGTACTGCCAGCAGCCTCAGTGAAACTGATGAATGAAGCATAGCGGAAGTTGCCTCTGAAATGCTCTCCGTGCAAAGACATGCAGGTGGTTGTGGGATAAGTTCAGGCAGAACTTACGGAGATCGTTCAGTCCCAAATGAGAGATAAGACCCACGTGCCTATGGATGGTTTCAAGCTCGATGGCATGGAAAAGCTGTTTGGAGCTAGACGAAATCCCCCAGTAAGCTGCACTGAGAACTACCTGTACGTTTCCTACACTCATCATGCGAATGCTCATGCGCTTTGACAACTC
>NW_011118978.1:0-747 GCF_000146605.3 Meleagris gallopavo
CTCAAGATGTCCCCTGTGGTCCTCAAGATGTCCCCGTGGTCATCAGGATGTCCCCAAGGTCATCAGGGTGTCCCCATGGACCTCAAAATGTCCCCATGGACCTCAAGATGTCCCCAAGGTCCTCAGGGTGTCCCCAAGGTCCTCAGGGTGTCCCCATGGACCTCAAGATGTCCCCTGTGGTCCTCAAGATGTCCCCATGGTCATCAGAACGTCTCTGTGGTCTTCAAGGGGTTCTCATCATCTCCAGGACGTCCCCAAGATCATCAGGGTGTCCCCATGGACCTCAAAATGTCCCCATGGACCTCAAAATGTCCCCATGGACTTCAAGATGTCCCTGTGGTCCTCAAGATGTCCCCATGGTCATCAGGACGTTCCCCATGGACCTCAAGATGTCCCCAAGGTCATCAGGGTGTCCCCATGGACCTCAAGATGTCCCCGTGGTCCTCAAGATGTCCCCATGGTCATCAGGATGGCCCCAAGGTCATCAGGACGTCCCCAAGGTCATCAGGGTGTCCCCATGGACCTCAAGATGTCCCCATGGACCTCAAGATGTCCCCGTGGTCATCAGGACGTCTCTGTGGTCTTCAAGGGGTTCTCATCATCTCCAGGACATCCCCGTGGTCCTCAAGATGTCCCCAAGGTCATCAGGGTGTCCCCATGGACCTCAAGATGTCCCCTGTGGTCCTCAAGATGTCCCCGTGGTCATCAGGATGTCCCCAAGGTCATCAGGGTGTCCCCATGGACCTC
>NW_011118978.1:767-2726 GCF_000146605.3 Meleagris gallopavo
CCACCGACCCATTTTGGGGTCCCCCCCAGGCAGCCCCCGTTACCCCGCTCACGTTTACGGCCGCGACCGTCGCTTCTGGAGGCAGCACCTCCACGTTGGCTTCCACCTCCTGGCCCGAACGGCTGCCGAGGAGATCCTGGCCCTGCGCTGACGTCCCCGTGGTCACCAGGACGTCCCCAAGGGCACCAGGACGTCCCCAAGGTCACCAGGGTGTCCCCATGGACCTCAAAATGTCCCCATGGACCTCAAGATGTCCCCAAGGTCCTCAGGGTGTCCCCAAGGTCCTCAGGGTGTCCCCATGGACCTCAAGATGTCCCCTGTGGTCCTCAAGATGTCCCCATGGACCTCAAGTTGTCCCCTGTGGTCCTCAAGATGTCCCCATGGTCATCAGGATGTCCCCAAGGTCATCAGGGTGTCCCCATGGACCTCAAAATGTCCCCATGGACCTCAAGATGTCCCCTGTGGTCCTCAAGATGTCCCCGTGGTCATCAGGACGTCCCCAAGGTCATCAGAGTGTCCCCATGGACCTCAAAATGTCCCCATGTACCTCAAGATGTCCCCATGGTCCTCAGGACGTCCTCTGTGGTCATCAGGACGTCTCTGTGGTCTTCAAGGGGTTCTCATCATCTCCAGGATGTCCCCAAGGCCACCAGGACGTCCCCATGGTCCCCAAGATGGCCCCAAGGCCACCAGGATGTCCCCATGATGGCCCCATGGCCTTCGAGATGTCCACCAGGATGTCCCCGAGGTCACCAGGACATCCCCACGATGTTCCCAAGGCCACCAGGACGTCCCCGTGGTCCCCAAGATGGCCCCAAGATCTTCAAGATGTCCCCACGCTCACCAGGACGTCCCCATGGTCCCCAAGATGACCCCAAGTTCTTCAGGATGACCCCAAGATGGTCCCGAGGTCCCCAAGATGTCCCCAAGGCCACTAAGATGTCCCCAAGGTCCCCAAGATGTCCCTGTGGCCTTCAACATGTCCCCAATCATCCCCAAGATGTCCCCAAGGCCACCAGGACGTCCCCACGGTCCCCAAGATGGCCCCAAGTTCTTCAGGATGACCCCAAGATGGTCCCAAGGTCCCCAAGATGTCCCCAAGGCCACCAAGATGTCCCCAAGGCCACCAGGACGTCCCCATGGCCCCCAAGATGGCACCAAGTTCTTCAGGATGACCCCAAGATGTCCCCAAGGCCACCAGGATGTTCCCATGGTCCCCAAGATGGCCCCAAGTTCTTCAGGATGTCCCCATGATGTCCCCAAGGTCCCCAAGATGTCCCCAAGGTCACCAGGACGTCCCCATGGTCCCCAAGATGACCCCAAGTTCTTCAGGATGACCCCAAGATGGTCCCGAGGTCCCCAAGATGTCCCCAAGGCCACCAAGATGTCCCCAAGGCCACCAGGACGTCCCCAAGTTCTTCAGGATGACCCCAAGATGTCCCCAAGGCCACCAGGATGTCCCCACTGGTCCCCAAGATGTCCCCAAGGTCTTCGGGACATCCCCAAGATTTTGAGTTGTTTAATTAATTGCGTTTTTATTAACGGTGCAATTAATAAATTGCAACTATTTATTTATTTTTTAATTGTTCTTCCTCCTCCGCTCCGTCGGCGTCACCGTCGTCACCGCTGGCGTTGGGGACGTGGGGACAAAGTGTGGGGCCACGGGGGTGGGTTTGGGGACATCTGGATGGGGTTGGGGACATGGAATGGGGTTGGGGACACAAAAATTTGGGGACATGGATGAGGTTGGGGACACCTGGATGGGGTTGGGGACATGGAATGGGGTTGGGGACACAAAATTTGGGGACATGGATGGGGTCGGGGACATGGGGGTGAGGTTGGGGACAGTTTGGGGACACAGTGATGGGTTGGGGACATGGGGATGAATTTGGGGACACTGGGGTGACGAGGTTGGGGACATGGATGGGGTTGGGGACACAGAATTTGGGGACGTGGATG
>NW_011118979.1:0-610 GCF_000146605.3 Meleagris gallopavo
TAAAGGGTGCTGTTGGGGAAGCTTCTGTTTCTCTAAGTGGACGAGAACAGAACAAAGCGATCCCACTGAGTCTGGGGAAAGTACTGGAGCTTGGCTGCTGCGCTGCTGGGAGGCAATGAGGGAGACTTGAACCAGGAATGGAGCTGGGATGGACTGAAGCAAATCAACTCCTTAATGGGGACAGTGGGAGAAGAAATCCAAGTCAGCTGCAGAAGGAACAGCACAACTGCAGCATAAGACACAGCAAATGGGACAGCTGTAAGAAATCCTGCCCAAGTGATGAGGGGAAGCCATACAAGGTTGTGGGGCCGTTAAAGGACATCTATTGGAGGGCTATAGGGACACCTTGGGGCAGCTACGGGGCAGAGCCACACCTAGGAGCTGCCTTTACCCAACACACCGCTGGCGGTGGAACTGCTGCTGGCCACGGGCTGTGGGCAGCGATGGGGCTGTTCTGGGCTGCTCTAGGATGGCTCTGGAGCTGCTATGGGGCAGCTATGGGACACAGCCACAGCTCAGTGGGGCTGACGTCCCCCCACACGGAGCTGGCGGTGAATCTGCTCCCATCATGGAACCTCTCCCATATCCCCCCACTGCCCTTTTGACCCCC
>NW_011118980.1:0-1561 GCF_000146605.3 Meleagris gallopavo
CCCTTCCCCTACCCCTAAACCCCGGTGGTTTCCCCGCTCCTGCTTTGCGTTTCGCGCAGGAACAGAAGAATTGTTGGGTTGTAGGAATGCGGGGGGGGACTGGGGCCGTTGCAGGGTGAGCGGAGCGTCCCGTGTGCGCTGTGCTCCTGGGCCTCCCCTCGCTCTCAGCTCACTCTCTTGGAGCTGTGCTCTGATTTCGTTGAGTCGTGGGACCCATCACAGAATGGCCTGGGTAGAAAAGGACCACAGTAATCATCTCCTTCCAACCCCCTGCTGTGTGCAGGGTCACCAGGAGACACCAGGGACACACAGATCCCCACAGAGACCCACAGAGACACATAGGGACCCATGGATCCCCCGTAGGGACCCACAGGGGCGCATGTATGCCCCATAGGGACACATAGATCCCAATAGAGACCCATAGGGATACATAAGGAGCCGTAGATCCCCTATAGGGACACATAGATACCCCACAGAATGCATAGATTCCCATAGAGACCCATGGAGACCCTTAGGGACCCATGGAGACCCATAGATCCCCGATAGAGACACATAGACCCCCATAGATCTCCACTGAGACCCATAGATCCCCCATAGGGATCTATAGGGACATGTAGAGACCCACTGAGACTCACAGAGACCCATAGAGACCCACAGATCCCCCACAGGGACACATAGATCCCATAGATCCCCCACAGGGACCCATAGGGACATACAGAGACCTATTGAGACTCATAGAGACCCATAGGGATCCATAGGGATGCATAGATCCCCCATAGGGACACACAGATCCCCAGAGATCCCCCATAGGGACCCATAGGGATCCATAGATCCCCCACAGGGACACATAGATCCCCATAGATCTCCAGAGATCCCCCACAGGGCCCCATAGGGACCCATAGAGACCTATTGAGACTCATAGAGATCCATAGGGACCCATAGATCCCCCATAGGGACCCATGGATTCCCCATACGGTCCCATAGGGATACATATATGCCCCATAGGAACACATAGATCCCAATAGAGACCCATAGGGACATATAGATCCCCCATAGGGACACATAGAGACCCATAGATCCCCCGTAGGGACCCATAGGGATACATATATGCCCCATAGGGACACATAGGGACCCATAGATCCCCCATAGGGATCTGTAGGGATACATATATGCCCCATAGGGAAACATAGATCTCCATAGAGCCCCATAGGGACACATAGATCTCCATAGAGCCCCATGGGGACACATAGGTACCCATAGAGACCCATAGGGATCCATAGGGATCCATAGATCCCCCATAGGGACACACAGATCCTCGGAGATCCCCCATAGGGACCCATAAGGACACACAGAGACCTATTGAGACTCATAGAGACCCATAGGGATCCATAGGGATCCATAGATCCCCCATAGGGACCCATAAGGACACACAGAGACCCACAGAGACCCATAGAATCATAGGATCACAGAACGGCCTGGGTTGCAAAGGCCGACAGCGCTCCCCCAGTCCCAACCCCTGCTGTGTGCAGGTCACCAAGCAGCAGCCCAGGCTGCCCAGAGC
>NW_011118981.1:0-507 GCF_000146605.3 Meleagris gallopavo
GAATCATCAAATGATATTCCTAAGCTTCTTTTATTTCTTCCAGGATTTTTGGAAATCTTTTTCAAATGCCAAGGGTGAATGGTATAACTAATTGAACAAGTGCACAAGTGCCTGCCCAATTGGATGGGAGAGTGGACCATAAGGCCTTCCCCCCGCAGTACCACCAGAGATCCGCTCTGGGGATTTCTAATCTGGAATAGTTTCCTGACAAATCTTTCGTAACATTCAAAGCCTCACTGCATAGGGAAAAGTTCCCTATTGGCCTGGTAGCCTTCACACCCTGCCGTGAGAGGCAGGCTGTATGGTTACCTATGGCTGTGGAGAATGCAGGAGGGATCCGGACATCTGTATCAGAATTGGAGGGAACAAGAGAGAGAGAGATTTGCAGGTTTCATTTCCCCATGCGGTTTTCTCCTGGTACAGGGCAATTATGCATTGCATCCCCTGGGGATCCTTGGTCCATCCCAGAGAAAAGGGCACCACCTGAGCTATAGGCCATCCAGATGC
>NW_011118982.1:0-337 GCF_000146605.3 Meleagris gallopavo
ACATCTGTGGGAGTGACACCAGAGGATGTGACAGCTGTGGAGGTGACATCAGTGGAGGTGACATCGGTGGAGGTGCTACCAGCAGAGGTGACATCTGTGGGAGTGACACCAGAGGATGTGACAGCAGTGGAGGTGACACCAGTGGAGGTGACAGCAGTGGAGGTGACATCGGTGGTGGTGCTACCAGCAGAGGTGACATCTGTGGCAGTGACACCAGAGGATGTGACAGCAGTGGAGGTGACAGCTGTGGAGGTGACATCTGTGGGAGTGACACCAGAAGATGTGACAGCAGTGGAGGTGACAGCTGTGGAGGTGACAGCAGTGGAGGTGACATCGG
>NW_011118983.1:0-575 GCF_000146605.3 Meleagris gallopavo
GCTGTTTCGTAGTCTTCATAGTCTTTGTCTCAAATGTAGGAACAAGTGGAAGTTCTCAGCGATGCTCCAAATCCAGAGAAGTCTAAGTCTGTTAAGCCCTTCCGACTCAGAATCCCACCAGGCATACAAAACTTCTGCATGTGTGTTAAGAGCTTTACTCATCAGCAAGCAAGCTTCCCTTTCCTATTTGCATACAGGTGCTTTAATACAATATTGACAGCTTTTCAGCCCAGAGGTCTGGCATAGGTTTCACGTCTTGTGAAACAAGCATCTTGGTAATTCTATTAAGAGCACCACAGGAGAGATTTGGGAAGGGAGACACACGATCCTTGCCCAAAAGGAAGATGGCAGGAGTATCACTGCCCATCAGTCTGAACTATATCCTTACTATCCTTACACCAAACAACACAGGATTACGGAGAAGAGCCATAGAGGTGTCGTCTGCAGAGGTGGAGAAGCAAAATTCAGGCAGGACTGAGAAAAAAAAAGAAAAGCTGTTTGCAGCAAGACGTACTACAGAGTAACTTTGAGCGTTTGGAATTCCAGAAGACATTAATAAACAGCAACTGAAGAGG
>NW_011118984.1:0-848 GCF_000146605.3 Meleagris gallopavo
GGATCTGGACAGGCTGGAGAGCTGGGCTGAAGCCAACAGGATGAGGTTCAACAAGACCAAATGCCGGGTCCTGCACTTCGGCCACAACAACCCCAGGTAACGCTACAGGCTTGGGGCGGTGTGGCCGGAGGACTGCGTAGAGGAAATGGACCTGGGGGTATTGATTGATGCTTGGCTGAACATGAGCCGACAGTGTGCCCAGGTGGCCAAGAAGACCAATGGCATCCTGGCTTGCATCAGAAACAGTGTTGCCAGCAGGAGCAGAGAGGTGATTGTCCCCTTGTACTCAGCTCTGGTGAGGTCGCACCTCGAGTACTGTGTCCACTTTTGGGCCCCTCACTGCAAGAAAGACATTGAGGCCCTGGAACGTGTTCAAAGGAGGGCAATAAAGCTGGTGAGGGGTCTGGAGCACAGGCCATATGAGGAGAGGCTGAAGGAGCTGGGAATGTTCAGCCTGGAGAAGAGGAGGCTCAGGGGAGACCTCATTGCTCTCTATAACTTCCTGAAGGGAGGTTGTAGTGAGCTGGGGGTTGGCCTCTTCTCTCGTGTCATTAGTGATAGGACCAGAGGGAATGGTTTCAAGCTACGGCAGGGGAGATTCAAGCTGGACATTAGGAAGTATTACTTTTCAGAAAGGGTGGTCAGGCACTGGAATGGACTGCCCAGGGAGGTGGTGGAGTCGCCGACCCTGGGGGTGTTCAAGGAAAGACTGGATGTTGTGTTGAGGGTCATGGTTTAGTGGGAGCTATTGGTAATAGGTGAACGGTTGGACTGGATGATCTTTTAGGTCTTTTCCAACCTTGGTGATTCTATGATTCTATGATAAGCAAAGGTAAAAAAAAAAAAAA
>NW_011118985.1:0-541 GCF_000146605.3 Meleagris gallopavo
TGGCACGTTTGACTTCATTCGGAGTGTGTGACGTGAAATGGGGGTGTGTGACATCATTTTGGGGGTGTGACGTGATTTGTGGTGTGTGATGTCACATGGGGTGTGTGACGTCTTTTGGGCTGTGTGACATCATTCTAGGGGTGTGTGACGTCAATTTGGGCATGTGACATCACTTGGGTGTTGGGACGTCACATGGGGTGTGTGACGTCTCTTATGGGCGAGAGACGTCACTTGGGGGTTGTGACGTCCCATGGGGTGTGTGACGTCTCTTTTTTGGGTTATGACATCACATGGGGGTTGTGACATCACATGGGGTGTGTGATGTCACATGGGGTGTGTGACGTCATTTGGGGTGTGTGATATCATATTAGGGGTGTGTGACATCATTTTGGGTGTGTTGCGTCACTGGGGGGTTGTGACGTCACTTGGGGTGTGTGACGTCACTTTTTTGGGTTAGGACGTCAGATGAGTGGGTGTGTCATCACATGGGGTCTGTGATGTCACATGGGGTGTGTGACGTCATTTGGGCTGTGTGACATCA
>NW_011118986.1:0-583 GCF_000146605.3 Meleagris gallopavo
AGACCCCATAAAAACCCCATAAAAACCCCATACAAACCCCATAGGGACACCGCCCCATAGCTGACCCCATACAGACCCATAGGAACCCCATAGAGACCCATAGGAACCCCATAGAGACCCATAGGAACCCCCCTCCCTGATGCGCTCCATGGCCAGCGGGCAGCACAGCTACGAGACCCCATAAAAACCCCATAAAAACCCCATACAAACCCCATAGGGACACCGCCCCATAGCCGACCCCATAGTGCCCCATAGGGAACCCCATAGTGCCCCATAGGGCCACTGCCCCATAGCCGACCCCATAGAGACCCATAGGGAACCTCATAGGGACCCATAGGGACACCGCCCCATAGCCGACCCCATAGAGACCCATAGGGACACCGCCCCATAGCCGACCCCATAGAGCCCCATAGGGACACCGCCCCATAGCCGACCCCATAGAGACCCATAGGGAACCCCACAGGGACCCATAGGGACACCGCCCCATAGCTGACCCCATACAGACCCATAGGAACCCCATACAGACCCATAGGAACCCCATACAGACCCATAGGAACCCCATAGAGACCCATAGGAACCCCCC
>NW_011118987.1:0-700 GCF_000146605.3 Meleagris gallopavo
GCAGAATAGGATCGGAAATGGGTGGGAAAAAGGAGGGAAGAAGGCAGGAATGAGGCGGGAAACGGGAGGGAAAAAAGGTGGGAAAGGGGAGGGAAGAAGGCGGCAAAGAAGCAGGAAAGTGGTGGAAAATGTGAAGGAAAAAGTGTGGGAAAGGATAAGGAAAGGGGCGGGAAAAAGTCAGAAAACAGGAGAAGAAGGGGCTGGAAAAAGTCAGGAAAGTGGAGGAAAATAGGATAAAAAATGACGGGAAAGGGAAGGGAAAAAGGTGGCAAAAGGAAGGGAAAAGGGCGGGAGGAAGGTGGGAAGAAGGCGGGATGGGGAGAGAAAGAAGTGAGAAAGTGGCGGGAAAAGGGGAGGGAAAAAAGGCAGGAAAGGGGAGGGAAAAAGGCAGGAAAGAAGGCAGGACAGGGGTGGGAAAAACAAGAAAATAGAAGGGAGAGAAATAGAAGGGAGAGAAATAGAAGGAGAATGAAGGCAGCAAAGGGGCAGGAAAAGTAGAGTAAAAGGGCAGAAAAAAAGGAGAAAAGAAGAAAAGAAGAGAGGAGAAAAGAAGAGAGGAGGAAAGAAGAGAGGAGGAAAGAAGAGAGGAGGAAAGAAGAGAGGAGGAAAGAAGAGAAGAGAAAAGAAGAGAAGAGAAAAGAAGAGAAGAGAAAAGAAGAGAAGAGAAAAGAAGAGAAGAGAAAAGACGGGGAAGGCGAGG
>NW_011118988.1:0-833 GCF_000146605.3 Meleagris gallopavo
GATGTCACACCCCCATAATGACGTCACAACCCCCATGTGACGTCACATAGCCCATGTGATGTCACACCCACCCATGTGACGTCATAACCCAAAATAGGGACGCCACACACCCCATGTGACGTCACAAGCCCCAAGTGACGTCACACGCCCAAAATGACGTCACACACCCCTTAAATGACGTCACACACCCACTGTGATATCACACACCGAAAATGACATCACGCACCCCATGTGACGTCACAACCCCCATATGACGCAACATCCCCAAAATCACGTCACACTCTCCTAAAATGGCGTCACATACCCCATGCGACGTGAAACCCAAAATTGATGTCACACACCCATAATGACGTCACAACCCCCATGTGACGTTACACACCCCATGTGATCTCACACCCACCCATTTGACGTCATAACCCAAAAACTGACATCACACACACCAAGTGACATCACACACCCCATGTGACGTCACACCCCCAAAATAACGTCACACACCCCCATTTGACGTCACACACAGTCCGAATGAAGTCACACCTGCCAGGCGACGTCACAAACTCAAAATGACCTCACACCCCTAAAATGAAGTCACACACCAATTGTGACATCACACACCCCAAGAAAAACACACCCCTAAAATGACATCACACACCCCATGTGACGTCACACCACCACATGTCATGTCACACCCCCATAATGATGTCACACACCCCCATTTGACGTCACACACTCCGAATGACGTCACAGCTGCCATGTGACGTCACAAACTCAAAATGACCGCACTCGCCTAAATGACGTCACACACCCATTGTGACATCACACACCCCAAAATGACG
>NW_011118989.1:0-896 GCF_000146605.3 Meleagris gallopavo
CCCACTGAGCGCCACCGACCCCACTGAGCGCCACCGACCCCACTGAGCGCCACCGACCCCACTGAGCACCACCGACCCCACTGAGCACCACGGACCCCACTGAGCATCACCCGACCCCACTGAGCATCACCTGACCCACTGCATTGCAGCTAACCCTATTGTGCACCAACTGACCCCACTGAGCATCACCCGACCCCACTGAGCATCACCCGACCCCACTGAGCATCACCGACCCCACTGAGCACCACCGACCCCACTGAGCATCACCCGACCCCACTGCATTACAGCTAACCCTACTGTGCACCACCGACCCCACTGAGCACCACCGACCCCACTGCATTGCAGCTAACCCTACTGTGCACCACCGACCCCACTGAGCACCACCGACCCCACTGCGTTGCAGCTAACCCTATTGTGTGCCACCCAACCCCACTGAGCACCACTGACCCCCCTGAGCACCACCGACCCCACTGAGCACCACTGACCCCACTGAGCATCACCCGACCCCACTGCATTGCAGCTAACCCTATTGTGCACCATTCGACCCCACTGAGCACCACCGACCCCACTGAGCACCACCAACCCCACTGAGCATCACCGACCCCACTGCATTGCAGCTAACCCTACTGTGCACCACCAACCCCACTGAGCACCACCGACCCCACTGCATTGCAGCTAACCCTATTGTGCACCATCCGACCCCACTGAACACCACTGACCCCACTGAGCATCACCCGACCCCACTGAGCAGCACCATCCCTATTAGACATCAATACCCCCCTGCATTGCAGAGCAATTCATCCCATTACACCCAACCCATCCCCACCACACCCCACCCAGCCCCACTGTGACTCACCCATCCCCAGCGCGCCCCAAAAGCCCTCCAGCCCCCATCC
>NW_011118990.1:0-899 GCF_000146605.3 Meleagris gallopavo
TTCATCCTACAGCTCCTGAGGGGGCCTCCGTGGCGCAGGTGAGGAGCGGGGGTCACCTGGGGGGTCCCTGTGGGGTCCCTGACCCCCATAATGGGTCACCGTCCCGCTGGGGGTCCCGTGGGGTCCCACTGAGTGGCCCATAATGGCCCCATTTTGGGGGGTCCCATAAGTGGTCTTGTCCCATTGGGAGCCCGATCCTGATCCTATTGGGTGCCCCATACTGGTCTCCGTCCCATTGGGTGCCCCATACTGGTCTCCGTCCCATTGGGTGCCCCATATTGGTCCCATTGGGTGCCCCATACTGGTCTCCGTCCCATTGGATACCCCATACTGGTCTCCATCCCATTGGGTGCCCCATACTGGTCTCCATCCCATTGGATACCCCATACTGGTCTCCATCCCATTGGGTGCCCCATACTGGTCCCATTGGGTGCCCCATACTGGTCTCCGTCCCATTGGGTGCCCCATACTGGTCCCATCAGGCATCCCATACTGGTCTCCATCCCATTGGGTGCCCCATACTGGTCCCATTGGATACCCCATACTGGTCTCCATCCCATTGGGTGCCCCATACTGGTCCCATTGGATACCCTATACTGGTCTCCATCTCATTGGGTGCCCCATACTGGTCCCATTGGATACCCTATACTGGTCTCCATCCCATTGCGTGCCCCATACTGGTCCCATTGGATACCCTATACTGGTCTCCATCCCATTGTGTGCCCCATACTGGTCCCATTAGATACTCCATACTGGTCTCCATCCCATTGGGTGCCTCATACTGGTCCCATAATGATCCCCATCCCATTGGGTGCCCCATACTGGTCCCATAATGATCCCCATCCCATTGGGTGCCCCATACTGGTCCCATAATGATCCCCATCCCATTGGGTGCCCCA
>NW_011118992.1:0-1482 GCF_000146605.3 Meleagris gallopavo
GAAAAAGAAAAGGAAAATCCCTGCCTTGTCTCTCCTCTCGCAAAGTGCCCTTGGAAACACTCTGGCATGCAGTGTATCTGAGTATCTGTGATCCCCCTGCCCCAGGCAGCAGCTGTGGCCAGCCAGAAGGCCCCCTGCCCTGCCCTGCCCTGCCCTGCCCTGCCCTGCCCTGCCCTGCCGTGCCGTGCCGGGGGGCTCCTTCCCCCCACCACATCTCCCCGCAGCGCCCTGGGCAGCTCCCCGGGCAGCTGAGTGCTGAGCCTGGCAGGCGGCAGAGTCCCTGCCCCGGCACACAGCCCCTGGGTCACAGCAGGGACCTGCTCTGCACGACAGCCCTGGGCACCCGGCTGCAGCCCCGGCTGCACAGCCTGCAGCCGTCCTGGCACACGCAGCCCTCAGGGCTGTGCTCTGATGTGCTGCAGCACAGAAGCCCTCAGCTGGAGCAGGTCTTTTTCCATCATCAAGAAACGTAGTGTCTGCATCCTGATGTGCAATGCGATGCCCAAATTTAATGATCCCTGAGATAAAAGCGACTACATTGCCTGCAGTGAGAGACTTACCTTGTAAGAGCAATGTTCCTCCACTGAGCTCACAGCCTGCTAACATGCAACACAGCCTTTAAACTCTCTTACTTCTCTCTGTCTCCTGTAGATCATGCCCCCAGCCATTCTACGTGCTGCACAGGTGCTGTTCCTGGGCACAGCTGTCTCTCTGCACCGCTGCCCACTTGTAGGAGCTCCCTGTGTCCCAGGAGCCCAGAACAGCTCAGCAGCAGAGGATGTCATTTCTATCCTCCCCACTGATTTCCCCTGAGATGTCCCTGGGTCTCCATGGCTAGCTCCTGAAAGACAACAGTGTCATGACTGTACTTTGAAATCTGCTGAATTAGCCACCAAATGTCCAGTGGACAGTGACCTATTACAGACATATGGTTAGTCCTACCAGTGTGTGTTTGCTGAAACAAAGGGCACACAGACAAGGACAGAGAGGGCTGGACTTCCCATGTGCAGGGCAGTGATCCAGCTGAGGCATGCGGGCATTTCATCCCTGCAGCTGAAATGAGAGGGACCTGGGCGTCCTGGTGGACGACAGGTTGGCCATGAGCCAGCGGTGTGCCCTCGTGGCCAAAAAGGCCAATGGCATTCTGGGGTGCATTAAGAAGAGCGTGTCCAGCAGGTCGAGGGACCTGCTCTCCCCTCTGCTCTGCCCTGGTAAGGCCTCATCTGGAGTACTGTGTCCAGTTCTGGGCTCCCCAGTACAAAAAAAGACAGGGATCTCTTGGAAAGAGTCCAGCGGAGGGCCACAAAGATGGTGAAGGGCCTGGAGCATCTCCCCTATGAAGAAAGGCTGAGTGAACTGGGTCTGTTCAGCCTTGAGAAAAGATGACTGAGAGGGGACCTGATCCAGGTTTATAAATATCTGAGGTGTGGCAGCCATAGCGGTGAGGCCAGTCTCTTTTCAGTGGTATGTGGAGACAGGATG
>NW_011118992.1:9106-10394 GCF_000146605.3 Meleagris gallopavo
TTATTCTACTTTGGGTGGACACATACCTTACACTGGCTTTTACTCTCACTTTCATGCACTTTTACTAACAGTTTACTCCGGCTTTTCTCACTCTTGCCTTGGGCTTGCCTAACTCTTTACTCCAAGTTTACTCACATTTTACTCCGGTTTTACTCACACTTATTTTGTGCATGCATTGGACTTACACTTGAGTCATGATTTTCACAAACTTTTCTTCAAAATTAGTAACTTTACTCTGGGTTTCCTCACACTTTTCTCTTTGTTTTACTGACACCCTTCTCTGGGTGTGTAAGCTCCCTCCTCTGTGTCTGCCCAAACATTATTATGGGTTTTTCTCACACTGTAGTCCGACTTTACTAACACTTGACTCCGAGTTTACTCACACTTCTTTTTGAGTGTGTTTGACTCACACTTACCTCAAGGTTTACTCAAACTTATTTTTTGAGTGTGTCTGACTCTTACTCCAACTTTTCTTCAACTTTACTCACACTTTGCCATAGGTCTAGTCACAGTTTTCTCTGGGTTTTACTGACACCCTACTCCACATGTGTACGTTCTCCCTTCTGGCCTACACACATTTGACTATGGATGTTTCTCACACTTTACTCTGGTTTACTCACAGTTTTCTCGGGGTAGTACTCACTCAGTGCAGCAGGATTGCACACTCTTTACTCTGGGATTACTCTCACTCTTCTCTGGGAGGACTCACACCTTACTCTGGGTTTTACTCACATTTTTCTTCATATTTACTAACACATGACTCCAGGTTTTCTCACACAAGACTTGGGCTTACCTCACATTTTCCTCCAAGTTTACTCACACTTTACACCAGGTTTATTCACACTTCTTTTGTGTGTGTGTTCGACTCACACTTCATTTCTGGTTTACTCACACTTTTTTCTGGGTTTTACTGACACCCTACTCCGGGTGTGTACGCTCTCTGTTCTGGACCTGCCCACACTTTTCTCCCAGATATTCTCACACTTTACTCCGAGTTTACTCACACTTTACTCTTGCTTTACTCACAGTTTTCTCAGCATTTTACTCACTCCTTACACCAAGTTTGAATATGCTTTACTCTGAGATTACTCTTACTCTACTCCGGGTGCACTCACACCTTACTCTGGCTTTTACTCACACTTTACTCCATGCTTACTAACACTTTACACCATGTTTTCTCACACTTCACTTGGGGTTACGCCACACTTTTCTCCAAGTTGACTTGTGGGGGAAGATGTAACTGAGCAGTCAGCACAGAGCTTATCAGACTCCTTGAGAGGCCCCATCC
>NW_011118993.1:0-1907 GCF_000146605.3 Meleagris gallopavo
ACCAGTTACAGTTTGCCAGTTAATAATAACTACAGGTTAGTGAGCCTCACCTCTGTGCCTGGAAGATCACGGAGCAGATCCTCCTAGAAGCTATGTTAAGGCACATAGGAGACAAAGGGGTGACTGGAGACAGCCAGCATGACTTTAGCAAGGGCAGATGATGCCTGACCAATCAGGTGGCCTTCTATGATGGAGTGATGGCATCGGTGGACAGGGAGAGAGCAATGGATGTCATCTATCTGGACTTCTGCAAAGCCTTTGACATGGTCCCTCACCACATCCTTCTCTCTAAATTGGAGAGGTGTGGATTTGAAGGCTGGACTGTTTGATGGATTAGGAATTGGCTGGTGTGATGCAGCCAAAGTGCTGTGATCAATGGGTCTGTGTCAGGGTGGAGACCAATCACAAATGGTTTCCCTCAAGGGTCAGTGATGGCATGGATGCTCTTCAACATCTTCATCAACGGCGCAGATGATGGCATCGAGTGCACCCTCAGCAAGTTTAATAATGGCACCAAGCTGAGCGGTGCAGTCGATCCATTGAAGGGAAGGGAAGCCATCCAGAGGGACCTGGGCAGGCTGGAGGAGTGGGCCCATGAAAAACGAATGAGGTTCAACAAGGCTGAGTGCAAGGTGCTGCACTTTGGCTGGAGCAATGCAAGGTGTTTATACAGTCTGGGCGAAGAACCGCTTGAGAGCAGCCCTGCAGTGAAGGACTTGGGGGTCCTGGTGGACGAGAAGCTGCACGTGAGCCAGCAGTGTGCGCTTGCAGCCTGGAAGGCCAACTGCGTTCTGGGCTGCATTAAAAAAGGGGTGGCCAGCAGGGAGAGGAAGGTGATTGTTCCCCTCTACTCGGTTCTTGTGAGGCCCCACCTGCAGTGCTGTGTACAGGCCCCCCCAGCACAGGGAGAATGTGGAGCTCTTGGAGCGGATCCAGAGGAGGGCACTGAGATGATCAGAGGTTGGAGCACCTCTCCTATGAGGAAAGGCTGAGGGAACTGTGATTGTTTAGCTTGGGTAAGAGAAGGCTGCAGGGAGACCTCACTGTGGCCTTCCAGTACTTGAAGGGAGCGTACGAACAGGAGGGGGAACGGCTGTTTATGAGGATGGATAGTGACAGGACAAGGGGGAATGGTATTAAACAGGAGGGCGAACGGCTGTTTATGAGGATGGATAGTGACAGGACAAGGGGGAATGGTATTAGACTGAGATTGGGGAGGTTTAGGTTAGATATTAAAAGGAAGTTTTCACCCAGAGGGTGGTGATACACTGGAACACGTTGCCCAAGGAGGTTGTGGATGCCCCATCCTGGGAGGCATTCAAGGCCAGGCTGGATGTGGCTCTGGGCAGCCTGGTTAGGTGATGGGCAACCGTGCCTGTGGCAGGGGGGTTGAAACCAGATGATCATTGTGGTTCTTTTCAATACGGGCCATTCTATAATTCTATGATAAAACAGGCATGTTACAGAAAAAACTGTGAGTCATTTATTCAGACAGATGAGAGAACGACCCCTGCTGATATTTGTCCATGACATCATTTTCCTCACTGCATCCTTGAGCTCCTGGTTCCGCATGCTATAGATGAGAGGATTCAGTGTTGGAGGCACCACAGAGTACAGAAATGAAACCACCAGGTCCAGGGATGATGAGGAGATGGAGGAGGGCTTCAGGTAGGCCAGAAAGTCAGTGGTGACAAAGAGGGAGACCACGGCCAGGTGAGGGAGGCACATGGAGAAGGCTTTGTGCCGTCCCTGCTCAGAGGGCATCCTCAGCACGGCCCTGAAGATCTGCACATACGACACAACAATGAAAACAAAGCACCCAAATAAGACAAGGACACTACAGACAATAAGCCCAATTTCCCTGAGGTAGTCTGATTCTGAGCAGGAGAGCTTGAGGAGTTGGGGGG
>NW_011118994.1:0-392 GCF_000146605.3 Meleagris gallopavo
CAATGCTCCTGCTGTCCACACCCTTCCATTCATATGTACAGTGGTTGAACCTTCTCTCAGCTTCTCCATCCATACCGTTTGCTTACGTGCAAAGTCTACCTCCCAACAAACCACAGTCACACACACACACACGCACACACACACACATATCATGGAATCAGTTCCTTGCACTAGGCACCTGAAAGCCAGACGGCTCAGCGCCTCCTGCTACTTGCTGAGAAAAGTGGTCTCAGGGTGACAGCTCATTCTGGAAGTGATGGGAGAGGCTGGAGGGAGCAGAGGAATGTGCAGAAGCCTATGCACTGAGATCCTACCACTCTTTTTTGGGTCCACTTACCCTTGCAATTTTGGATGAGGTCTGGAGCTGAGAGATGGTGCTGCAGGCATGCAGC
>NW_011118995.1:0-871 GCF_000146605.3 Meleagris gallopavo
CCATCAATGGGGGGCGTGGGAACCACCACAACCATCAGTGGGGGGGATGGGATCCACTACAGGCATCAATGGGGGGTGTGGGATCCACCACAGGCATCAACGGGGAGCGTGGGAACCACCACAGCCATCAATGGGGGGCGTGGAATCCACCACAGCCATCAATGGGGGGCGTGGGAAACAATGGGGATATCAATGGAGGGCGTGGGAACCAACATGGCCGTCAATGGTGGCGTGGGAAACACCATAGGCATCAATGGGGGGTGTGAGAATCACCACAGCCATCAATGGGGGTCGTGAGAAACAATGTGGATATCAATGGGGGGTGTGGGAACCACCTCAGCCATCAATGGGGGGCATTAGAATCACCACAGCCATCAATAGGGGGCATGGGAACCACCACAGGCATCAATGGGGGGCATGGGAAACAATGAGGATATCAATGGAGGGCATGGGAACCCACGTGGCCGTCAATGGGGGGCATGGGAAACAGCACAGCCGTCAATGGGGGGCGTGGGAAACAATGCGGATATCAATGGAAGGCGTGGGAAACACCTCAGCCATCAGTGGGGGGCGTGAGAATCACCACAGCCATCAATGGGGGGGCGTGGGATCCACCACAGCCATCAATGAGGAGTGTGAGAAACAATGGGGATATCAATGGGGGGTGTGGGAACCAACGTCCATGTCAATGGAGAGCGTGGGAACCACTACAGGCATCCATGGGGGGTGTGGGAACCACCACAGCCATCAATGGGCAGCGTGGGAACCAACATAGCCATCAATGGAGGGCTTGGGAATCACCATGGCCATCAATGGGAGGCTTGGGAACAAATGCAGCCATCAATGGGGGGCGTGGGAAGCACCACAGCCA
>NW_011118996.1:0-309 GCF_000146605.3 Meleagris gallopavo
GGCAGCTGTGCTGCTCCCAAACTCACTGCTGTTGATCCACGCGAGCAGCTCATCCATGTCTGCGGTGTCGTCCAGGATGCCTGTGTTGGCCGTCACTTCTGGAAAAGGCAGAAAATCCCCAGAGGGGCACTGCCAGCTTTCCCGCGCCCACTCGGTGCCCACCCCCCCCGCCAGCTGTGCTGCCCCCATACTCACCCTCGTCGATCCAGGTCAGGAGCTCTTCGATGTCCTCCGCGACGTCCTCCGGGGTGTCCGCGCTCATTGTCACTGCTGGCAAAGCAAGACCATCCCCAGTGGGGCAACGCCAGC
>NW_011118997.1:0-937 GCF_000146605.3 Meleagris gallopavo
ATGTTGGTCGTCCAGCAAATATCTGGATAATTGAAGTCCCCCATAAGCACCAGTGCCTGGGAACGTGTCGCTACATCCAGTTGCTTATGGAAGGCCTCCTCAGCCTCCTCATCCTGACCAGGGGGCCTGTAGTACACATCCACAACAGTGTCACCCTTACCAGCCCGCCCCTTGATTCTCACCCATAAGCTCTCCACTGCTACATCACTCTCCCCCAGCACATGATGGTCTCTCACATAAAGAGCAACTCCACCACCCCGCCTAGCCAGCTGATCTTTCCTAAAAAGCACATAGCCCTCCATGACAACATTCCAGTCATGCGAGCTGTCCCACCACGTCTCTGTGATCGCAATGAGATCATGACCTCACGACCGCACGCAGAACTCCAGCTCTTCCTGTTTATTCCCCATGCTACGCACATCAGTATACAGGCACTTAAGAGAAGCAGCATTCCCCCACCCTTCTCCAAGCCTCTGAACTCCACTGTCTCCACCCATCAAGTTCTTTTTGGAGCCTCGAACTGTCCCCAGTCCCAGCGGTCCTCATTTTGTCCCCTTCCCCCTTCATACCTAGTTTAAACACCTGTCAATAAGTCCCGCCAGTTCCTCGGCTAGAACCCTCTTTCGCCATGGAGACAGGCTGCATCCATCTGCAGCCATCATGCCAGGTGCCGAGTAAATTGCCTCTTGATAAAAAAAAACAAAACTCCTGGGTTTGCACCAACTCCTAAGCCATTTGTTCAAGAGATGGGTTTTTAGGCTCATCCCAGTATTGTTTCCTGCCATGAAGGTACTGATGTAATAACCACCTGCACACCCGTTCCTTCAACTACCCGCCCCAGTCCCCTGAAGTCATCTTTGATAGCCTTCAGGCTTTTCTCACCAACTTCTTCACTGCCAGCCTGTATTATCAATAGTGGATAGTAGTCAGAAGGGCA
>NW_011118998.1:0-384 GCF_000146605.3 Meleagris gallopavo
CACAGGGAGCCCCATAGGGCAGCACATAGGGAGCCCTATAGGGCAGCACATAGGGCAGCACATAGGGAGCCCCATAGGGAACCCCATAGGGCAGCACATAGGGAATCCCACAGGGCAGCACATAGGGAATCCCACAGGGCAGCACATAGGGAGCCCCACAGGGAGCCCCATAGGGCAGCACATAGGGAGACCCATAGGGCAGCACATAGGGAGGCCCACAGGGAGCCCCATAGGGCAGCACATAGGGCAGCACATAGGGAGCCCCACAGGGAGCCCCATAGGGCAGCACATAGGGAACCCCATAGGGCAGCACATAGGGAGACCCACAGGGAGCCCCATAGGGCAGCACATAGGGAGCCCCATAGGGAACCCCATAGGGCAGCA
>NW_011118999.1:0-501 GCF_000146605.3 Meleagris gallopavo
CTGGAGGTTCTGTGCCTGACAGAGTCTTAAACATCCTGCTTTTTCTTCTTACCGTAAGACACAATGGTAGAACTGAACTGGTGGGATTAGTACCTCCAGTCTATTCACGTATATTGAAGGAAAAAATTGCTGGAACAGAGATGCCATTTGGTTTATCCTTAGGGTTTATGCCAAGGCTGCGTGCTCTGAAATGCTGGTACAGTTTGAGTGTCGGAAGTGGCCATGACCTTTCTGCTGCTATCAGTTCATTCCGGGGGAATAACTGCAGCTGACTGCAGCGTTGGTTTTGTTGTTCCATCCCCACAAAAGGTATTCTGAGAATCTGTTTTTTTCTGTTCCTATTATTAGTATTACTGCATTACTAGGATGATGGCTCATTGATGATGTACGTAGATTGCTCTGAAAGGAATGCCTCCTATTTATTTCCATAGAAATGACAACAGATACATAGATTGAATTCTCAGCTACAAAACTCTGTTTTTCAACACGGTTACCACCATT
>NW_011119000.1:0-536 GCF_000146605.3 Meleagris gallopavo
CACAACACCCAAGTGACGTCACACGCCCAAAATGACGTCACACACCCCTAAAATGACGTCACACACCCCATGTGACGTCACACACCCCATGTGACATTACACACACCATGTGACGTCACAACCCCAAAATGATGTCACACACCCACATTTGACGTCACACACTCCGAATGAAGTCACACCTGCCATGTGACGTCACAAACTCAAAATGACCTCACACCCCTAAAATGACGTCACACAACCATTGTGACATCACACAACCCAAAATGACGTCACACACCCCTAAAATGACGTCACACAGCCCAAAATGACGTCACACACCCCATGTGACGTCACAACACCCAAGTAACGTCACACGCCCACAATGACGTCACACACCCCATGTGACGTCACAACACCCAAGTAACGTCACACGCCCACAATGATGTCACACACCCCATGTGATGTCAAAACCCCCATATGACGTCATAACCCAAAAAAGTGACGTCACACACCCCATGTGACCTCACAACCAGCAAGTGAAGTCACACGCCCATAAA
>NW_011119001.1:0-404 GCF_000146605.3 Meleagris gallopavo
AGTAAATTGCCCCATGATCAAAAAAACCAAAACTCCTGCGTTTGCACCAACTCCTAAGCCACTTGTTCAAGAGACGGGTTTTTAGGCTCATCCCACTATCATTTCCTGCCACTGAAGGTACAGATGTAATAACCACCTGCACACCTGTTCCTTCAACTACCCGCCCCAGTCGCCTGAAGTCATCTTCGATAGCCTTCAGGCTTATCTTACCAACTTCTTCACTGCCAGCCTGTGCTATCAATAGTGGATAGTAGTCAGAAGGGCAGATCAGTCTAGGAAGTCTCCTAGCAACGTCTCTGACTCGAGCCCCAGGGAGGCAGCACACCTCTCTGCGGGTAGGGTCGGGCCGGCATATAGGGCCTTCAGTTCCTTGCAGCAGGGAGTCGCCTATGACAACCACCCTT
>NW_011119002.1:0-468 GCF_000146605.3 Meleagris gallopavo
AATCCTGATTAGTTTGGAAACCATCAAAAAGAACAGAAATATCCCTGAACCGACTGATCCTCTCTTCAAACATTTCCACAGTGTGGACATTCAGGTGCAGATTGATCGATCTAAGATTTAGGAGGAAGGGGGGTTTATATGTCGATACACGAGCTGATGGTTCTGGTTTCAGCCAGAAGATGGCTAAGCACGATGTCACACTGCACGGAACACCCCTTTGGCCAGTTTAAGTCAGCTGTCCTAAATTCCTGTTCCCTCCCAGCTCCTTGGATCCTTAGCTGAGAATGGCCTCGGCTCTGTGCAGCATGCTTAGCAGGAGCTACAAACATCGGTGTGTTCTCAACACTGCTTTTCTCCTAGAACCAAAACATCTCATCACACCAGACACGCTGAAGGAAACAGTTCCATCCCAGCTGAAAATAAGACACTTCCATCTACACTGGGATTTTTGTTTGTTTGTTTGTTATG
>NW_011119003.1:0-564 GCF_000146605.3 Meleagris gallopavo
TGATGGACGCTTTGAAGGAGCTGGAAGCTCTGCACTCTGACAGATGGCCCAGGAAACCTTTCAGCCATAATCAAAGCTCTGGTAATGTACATCAGCGAAAGCAGAATAAAAAAGGAAGAGTTCCGTTCCAAACTTTGGCTTACGCCATATCTGCGAATATCCTCCACAGTGCTTTTGTAGCTGCGTTACCAAGACCAGCAGATGTCTTTTTTCTACCTATACTCATAAATGAACTTAATTTGTTTACACACTGGAGGAGGAATTTGTGTTTTTTTAACTAGAAATGCATAGAGTTTGTATAATAGCTATCTTCACTGAGATAGTGGAATAAATAGTTGCAGGTTGATCCTGTGTTGCTTTTTATTCTACGTGTCCAGTATGTTTTTCAAATGAATATTAGCGTCTGATAGATTCCAGTAATGTCTATTCCTTCTGTTCCTTTCTTTATTCAGACACTTCATCACTCTCAATCTGTCAGGCTTCCCCTGCCTCATTTCCATCTTCGCCTCAGCGAGCAGCTTTCTACCTCAGAGTCCTGTGCAAGTATGCCTTGAATACATTTGG
>NW_011119004.1:0-834 GCF_000146605.3 Meleagris gallopavo
GTTGGCTTCAGTGCAAAGCTGCAGTCACACCCTGCTAAGCCCCAGGCCCCCTCATCCCCAGTGCTGAGTCTCACTGCAAGCAGTGGGTAACAGCTCATAGAAACCAGGCGCAAGAATTTGATAGGAGAGGCAAACTATTACTCAGTTGTGAACTGGCTGTTCCCTTCCATGCCTGACCATTTCATATACTAACGTAGCCAGTCAGCATCCCCTAAGCTTTTCACTACCCAGATCTTGCCTCCAAGATACAGGTCTGCTCCAATATGGGCAGAAACAGATGGAGAAGCTCAAATTGGGAACTGGGGATCAAGTCCCAAATTATTCCTGAGGAAGTTCTCGAGCTACACAGCGCAGCATCAGCACCTTCTAAAATTTGTCTAAAAGGCTACAATTCAAGTACTGCAGCAAATTCTTCCCTTTTCTGATAACCTCCCCCAGCCCAGCACGTACATACAGCCACTACAGGAAAGCGAGAACATCCCCAGTAAGTCTTATCTACTGAAAAGGTGGCTAGCAAACAGTCACCAAGCCCCGAGCAGGCAAAACCGTCAGATGCCAGTGGTGAGAAAGAGGAGGAGGAGGCCTTCCTCGTCACCCTCTTCAAGTTTCACGAAGGAGAGGCGCACACCCAACCCCAGTCCTCGACTTCAAGCAGAGTGCATACCTGGAAGGGGCTTCTAGGATGCAGGATGTTTTTGGGATGCAGGAGCTTTTGGAACCAAGAGCTGGTGTGCACCACATCTCACCGCCTCCTTCCTCTTTCCAGTTAACCTGCAGAGATTTACAAAGCAGTGGAGAAACTGGGAGCCTCCGAGCTGGTAAGCAGGCAGCGTC
>NW_011119005.1:0-1176 GCF_000146605.3 Meleagris gallopavo
TGCCCAGGAAAATGCTTGTGCTGTAATCATTTGCTTTACTCAGCGATATCAGCAACTTCAGAAATGCAAAGTTCTAACCTATTTGTGTAGAAATACTCAAACCTTCCAGTACCTAACCTGTGCTTAAAGCCTTCAGTGACAGAAAACCCACTGGATGGAGCCAGAGGCATGCATCTCACCCCATACCCTCTGTACAGCCACCATTTGTTTAAAGGATCACTCCTCCTTGAGGCACAGAACTACAGCAGTTTACACAACGGGCTGACACACAAGGGCTCTCTCTAGATACAAACTACAACAGAGGGCATAAGGACAGTGTGAAACCAACACTCATATCAGATCTGTGTCTCTGCTCTGCTCCCAGTAGGAGCATGATGTTTTACTCCCCTTTCAGAGGAAGATCCTTCTTCAACGATACCAAAATCCAGCTCAGCTGCAGAACATAGGATAGAATAGTAATAATTATCTGACATTGCCTGTAGTGAAAGAATTCTAAGCACAAGATAAGGAAGGGTGTCTGAGTTTCAGCCGGGCTGGAATTGTTTTCTTCAGTGTCTGATATGGTACTACAGGTTTTTTGTTCTAGATTGCACACTGATGCTTGGAGTTACTGCTAGGCAGTGCTGTACAGAGCCAAAGTCATTCTCAGCTGAGAGCCCAAGGAAGTGAGAGGGAACAGAATTAGAACACCTGACTGAAACTGGCCAAAGGGATATTCCCTACCATATGACATACTGGGGAAGGAGTTGTGAAGGGGGTGGAAGTTCATGTCAATCTCTTCCACTACTAGGAGGCTAACTGCACATTGACTGCTGGGTGGTGAGCAATTGCTTTTGCACTCATCACAACTGTTATCCTTTTCCTTTCCTCATCTCAGTAAATAATTTTATCTCAACCCATGAGTTCTACTTTGTGTTGTTTCTTCCCCCCTTCAATTCTCTCCTGCAGTTCACTGGAAAGGAGTGGAGTGAGGGAAGTACTGTGTGATGCTCAGGCACCTGCCAGGTTAAACCACAACAGAGGGATCACTTACTCTCTCTGCCAAGGGAAAAATAAAAACACCTTCATTATTATTTAGGAAAGACTGAACACAGCTCAGACTTACTGGCTTGAGGGCTCTGTGGCCATAACCTGACTGTGAACATCAGCCATCGCTGAAACAATCTGCTGAAAAAA
>NW_011119006.1:0-683 GCF_000146605.3 Meleagris gallopavo
CAACAGGCGAAAACTGGCAGTTAAACAAGCCCAGGCATTGGGTATATTTGATCCTACCCTCCCAGCCGAGTTAGATGTTCACATCACTCAAGATGGCTTTGGTTGGGGTTTGTGGCAACGCCAGAGTTCTGTTTGGACCCCCATTGGTTTCTGGTCTCAGGTTTGGCACGGAGCAGAAGAGAGATACAGTATGATTGAAAAACAGTTATTGG
Organism: Meleagris gallopavo; assembly: GCF_000146605.3. Taxonomy (NCBI): domain Eukaryota; kingdom Metazoa; phylum Chordata; class Aves; order Galliformes; family Phasianidae; genus Meleagris; species Meleagris gallopavo. The sequence goes on from NW_011119006.1 coordinate 213, forward strand.
CTGCCTATTCAGCATTGCAGGCAGTAGAGCCAGTAACTCAAACGGCTGAAGTTATAGTCAAGACCACTCTGCTGATTCAGGGGTGGGTAAAAGATCTGACCCACCTTCCTAAGGCAGGGATGGCCCAAGCACAAACAGTGGCACGATGGGTCGCCTGTCTCAGCCAAAGGAGCAGTCTGTCTTCATCCCCTTTGAAAGAAGAACTTCAGATGATCCTAGGCCCAGAAACATATCACAGTGATGCACCGAAAGGAATACTGGTTGCTCCACCGCAAAAGAGTCACATTCAGGAGGGAAAATATCCTATCCCTGAAGATGCTTGGTACACAGATGGTTCCAGCAAGGGCAATCCGAGCAAGTGGAGAGCAATCCGAGCAAGTGGAGAGCAATCCGAGCAAGTGGAGAGCAATCCGAGCAAGTGGAGAGCAATCCGAGCAAGTGGAGAGCAATAGCATACCATCCTTCTACTGA
>NW_011119007.1:0-567 GCF_000146605.3 Meleagris gallopavo
AAAACTATATGTCATCTCCCACAATTCCCTCTTTGTTTACAGTTATTGCTATTTGAATTTTCTATTAAGTCATGGTTCATAGGTGGTTTCCAGCCTTGACATCGTGATGTCACACTTCTCTTCTGCATTCATGTCCACCTGACCACCACTTTCTATTTCTTCTCTTAACGTTAACATTTTGTCTGAATACAGTGGTGGCCCTACTGACATCTGCTTAGATAGGGCAATTTCAATTAGCCGCTGGACCAATCCCCCTTAAGACAAGGGATAATACAGCAGCCAATTGCTATTAAAACTCCTGCTACCACAATTAAAGATGTGAGTATGGATGCTACCACTCCGTTCCATTTACCAAACCAAGATTCCAGCCATCTTGCAATTGAAATGTCTGTTCCTGAATTCTCTACGAGTTCATTGGCCAGAGTAGTGAGTCCTTGCAGTGCTCTAGTTGTGGTGCCATCTGGGGCTGTGTTGTTTGGACTAAGGGTGCAACACTGACTGCCTGGCATCACACATACTCCTCTCTTTTCAACCAATATCATATCTAATGCTATCCTGTATTTCCAT
>NW_011119008.1:0-481 GCF_000146605.3 Meleagris gallopavo
AACTCCTTCTTTAAATAGCCTTAGAAAAAATAATTACTTAATGCATTGCATAGAACACTTGTACATGAAATTAAGGACTTACACCTAGCCAAGTCGATTCATAACATCAGTTTTGGCTTTTTAGAATCTACATACGTTGACTTTTCCATGTAGTGAACAGAATCATATAAATCACTGGAGAGGAATTTATATTTGAATGGGTAGATGAAATGTTCAAAAAGCATGTGATTCATGTGAAAACAAGGCTGTTATGAAGGCATAAACAGTTCCATAAAAGAAACTGATTGCATCTCTTCAGCTAGCTGTCTTCTGGAGCTGTAGCTATTAGGGACATCTCGAGTACAGTCCCAGAATCAAAGAGTCTGGAAGGGAGACCTCTGGAGATCATCTAGTCCAGCCTATGCTAAAACAGGTTGTCTACATTAAGTAGTGCTGGAAAACATCCAGGGGAGTTTTGAGTATCTCCAGAGAAGGAGACTTT
>NW_011119009.1:0-433 GCF_000146605.3 Meleagris gallopavo
CAGGCTATGCATTATCTAATCTTTACGTAGGGTATTTCTGTTAGGCACAGAGTTTAATTTAGGCAAGTTTGATTTTCCTTTCCTGGCGCCCATTCCCTTGCTAGCACTTTACTCAAGGAATCAATTAGGCTCTGATCAACCGCTGATCAAGAGTTCCCAGTGGGGAGCCTTAATGCATTTTATCTGCCGTTACCGTTCCTAAATAACACCTACTTCGTAGCATGCACTTAATTCCTCTCATCAATACTTTGCTATCCTTCAACAACCTTGTTAATAGCAGTTTGCAGGTCCGCTTTCAATGTTTTGTTTTGTTGTTTGTTTGTTTTTTGTTTTTTTTTTAGTAAATGAATCAGCAAAGCTGTGGAATTTCCAGGAGTGTATTTGTTTTTTTTTCAAACACAAAACCAAATTTCTCTTCACTTGCTCCTGCCTA
>NW_011119010.1:0-307 GCF_000146605.3 Meleagris gallopavo
GGGCACTCAGGGGGCACTCAATGGGCACTCAGGGGGCACTCAGTGGGCACTCAGGGGGCAGTCAATGGGCACTCAGTGGGCACTCAGGGGGCACTCAGGGGGCACTCAGGGGGCAGTCAATGGGCACTCAATGGGCACTCAATGGGCACTCAGGGGGCACTCAGTGGGCACTCAATGGGCACTCAGGGGGCACTCAGGGGGCACTCAATGGGCACTCAGGGGGCACTCAATGTGCACTCAATGGGCACTCAGGGGGCACTCAATGGGCACTCAATGGGCACTCAATGGGCACTCAGGGGGCACTCAG
>NW_011119011.1:0-469 GCF_000146605.3 Meleagris gallopavo
CTCCTTCTGTGTCCCCGACCCCATAGATGTGACCCCACATCTGTGCGTCCCCGACCCCATAGATGTGACCCCATATCTGTGCGTCCCCGACCCCATAGATGTGACCCCACATCTGTGTGTCCCCGACCCCATAGATGTGACCCCACATCTTCTGTGTCCCCGACCCCATAGATGTGACCCCACATCTCCTGTGTCCCCGACCCCATAGATGTGACCCCACATCTGTGTCCCCGACCCCATAGATGTGACCCCATATCTTCTGTGTCCCCGACCCCATAGATGTGACCCCACATCTGTGTGTCCCCCCGACCCCATAGATGTGACCCCACATCTGTGTGTCCCCGACCCCATAGATGTGACCCCACATCTGTGTGTCCCCGACCCCATAGATGTGACCCCATATCTGTGTGTCCCCGACCCCATAGATGTGACCCCACATCTGTGTCCCCGACCCCATAGATGTGACCCC
>NW_011119015.1:0-781 GCF_000146605.3 Meleagris gallopavo
AAGCAGGAAGGTGAGTTCCATAAAATAACTTCTGATATTCAGATTTAGGAATTTACTTGAGAGCAATTTTTACTGTGTTGTTTGATTGAAGGTTTTTAATAACTGGTTAACTGTTGGTAATAAAGTTTTCCTTGGCCTGAAATTTGAACTGTGAGTGTAGTATTTAAATGCATACAAACTTAGAACAAGTCTTAACTGGTACGCGACAACCCTGAGCACAATGGGAAGCAGGCACACCTAACCAGATGTGCTCAGCACTAAAGCTGTTCAGAATGCTCCTTCAGTTCCACACAGTCCTGAGTTAACCCTTTGCCACTGCTCAAGATTTGTTCACGAAACAATAAAGCCAGGGCAGCAAAATTACCATCAGTGTCTTTATTCCAGCTTAATGCCGCCAGACATTGGAGAAAGAATCAAGAATCACCCTGGCTTTGTGCTGCTGAGGAAGCAGGTGACAGTGAGAGGCTGCTGGTAGCCAGTGGGAGGACCAGGTCACATACTGCCCCTTGTGTGAGGTGCCCAGCCACAGGCAGTGGTCCATGGAGAAGGAAGAGCATGCACAGGATAAAGCGCTGGAGCACTTGCTCAGCTGTATCAGTTTTCTGATGACTTGCTCCCCATCCTCAAAAGCAGGTTCCCTGCAGCACTCAGCAACCTGTCACGGGGCCATTTCAGGGAGGGCATTCTCACTCTAGGTTCTGCTTAAGCCTCTGAATTTCCAGGCATCAATTTCTGTCAGTGTAATAAAAATCTACTAGAAATACTAACAAATCAAACTAGA
>NW_011119018.1:0-615 GCF_000146605.3 Meleagris gallopavo
AGTCTGAGGGTTTACAAAAAGCTTGTTTTCTCCCTGTTAATGAGACAAATAGTTTTCACAGAATCGTGGAATGATTAAGGTTGGAAAAAATGACTAAGATGATCTAGTCCAACCATTATCTACCTTGCTATCTAATGTATTCCTCCTATTTTGTTTTTCAGAGTTTTGAATGGAGAGCATATTTTGGTAGCTCTGGGCTTTTTTTTGTGCCACAGTTCAGCCTGGTTCGGCAAAGTTGCAGCATAAGGGGGTGAAGGGACCCATGGACCAATGCGCCGGGACGTGGGGGAAGGGAAAAGGTAGGGAGATGGGCCTAGATGTGAAAAATAGTGGCTACAAACTAAGGGGAAAAAAATTAGTTTACTTAATATAATAAAGGAATGAGAGATAATACAATGTAATACAATACGATTGAAATTGGAGCTAATACATCAAATAAAATGAGAAAGAGAAAGCTTCTGAAACAGAAGTCCTTACTCTAATGCTGTTGGTGAAATGGCCAGGTGGCACAGAGAGCAAAGAGGCAGTCTCATGACTCCCAGTTTTATCCTTCCCTTTGAATGGAAAATGGAAATGAAAAAACGAATTCTTCTGGCAGTTGTAGTTCATCTCTTC
>NW_011119025.1:0-1011 GCF_000146605.3 Meleagris gallopavo
CTTTAATATAGTTGGCAAGTTGATCTTGGGTTACGCCAGTTAGATTAAGCCCCTCAAACATCAATGATTTTTGATCATTGGTGGGGAACGTTGTGCCTGTCCCTGTAGGTGTGCTTGTGAAAACTCTTCTATTGGTAAAGGATATATTTTGTGAGGCTGCCCAGCTCGGATCCTGTGATACGCCAGCAGAAGAGATGTCATATGCGGCCAGTTCACCGGTCCATACTCCTGAATAATACGTCGCATAAAAAATTCGAGTGTCTGTTTGTAAGGATGTGCTGGAGGTGGAAACGTTAGATCCAGAAGCCAACGTCTTTTGAATGCTGCTCAGTGCGGCTTTAAGGCCTTCAGCAAAACTTTGTGCATTACTGGTGGAAGTGAACTGTCCTCTACCGTTTACAGTGGCGTGCCACATGTCATCAATTCGTCTAGATGACTCATTGTTCCAACTGCGAGTGTTATTGGTAGCAGTTCTCCAAGGATCAGGCCATGTTTTTGATCCGTTTCGAATAGCGGGAAGATCAACTGCAGGGTTTAACGTTCCTTGTTGACCAATGGAAATTGCAAAGGTAACCATGTGTTGCCAAAAAGCAGGGTTATCAGCACTGGCTGGCACATTGTTCTCAAGATCACTTCTTAAGTCTGTCTTCCAGTAATACATTGCCACGTCAGCTAATGTATCAGGATTGTTATCAGAGAATGGTCGTACAGGATTGTAGGTATAAGATTCGCCTTTGCTGGATGTGTTAGTGGGTCCAGCTATGCCATCAGCGTTTCCTACTTCCATGCCAGAGGTATAGCCATCGCTTGTATTCCAATAACCATCAGAAGTTAAAATGGTGAAATTCTGCCGACACGAAAATTGATCAGAACCCGATTGAGGTCCCCAGGGACCTGTAGAACCTGTTTCTCGGAAATACTGTCCTGCCCGCCTAAGTGCACCGTGAAGCGGTGTTCCTCCGCTTCCCTCAGCATTGATGATGCGATTGAACCATGTCTGTTTGTTGGCGT
>NW_011119026.1:0-1551 GCF_000146605.3 Meleagris gallopavo
GGGCCGGCAGCAATTTCTCCTGCTCACGGCAGTCCTGCCGGTCTCGTGCTGCACGCCCCTCACCCACAGTGGAGCTAAGCCCGCATCCCGCGGCCGGGCTCTGCAGCCTGAGGTGTGCTGGAGCTCTCCCTCACCTCTGTGAGCCTTGGAGGACGAGCGCGACGAGGCTGAGCTAGTCTGCTGCTGGGCTGCTCTCGGGCACGGGGCACGGCGAGCGGCTGCGGGCAGCGCAGCTCACGAATGAGGCGCCTGGAGCCAGCGGCCAGCTGTCCTTGGGGAGGGCCCGGCGTCGTCACGGCAGTGCATTGTGACAGCACGCGGGCTCCGGGTGATGTCATCTGGGCTGTGACATCTGCTGGCTGGCCCGGAGCCACGCCCTCCACGCCTTTTCGGCCTCGCACCCCAGCCAGGAAAAAGGTGTAGCGCACGCTGCTGACACCTGCGGATGGACCGAGCTCTCGGCTCCAGCCCCGTGCTGCCCGGGGCTCCTGGGGCTTGATCAGCGAACCTGCAAGGGAGAGATTACATTACTTCGAACCTAGTGGAACACTGTTGAGAATGACACTCTGTTCTTTGGAGCTGTATAGATCTCTATCTATACATATATACACAAGAGCCTGAAAGCACAGCTGGGTCACCCGTCTGGTGTTTCTATACAACGCGGCACGGTTTGAGCCTTAAAAGTTACGCTCCTGAGGGTGCTAATGTGTTTTTGCCACCCACTGCCTTCCCAGGGAATCTGTCGATGGGCAGAGAGATGTTTCAACAGGTTCCCAAGCTTCTCTCCTCCCACGCCTATCCTTTTCTCCTCCTCACCGTTTCTGGACGTTTCTGGAACGTCCCAACCAACACAATCACATTGTTCACACTGTCACGTTTTCGGAACGTGCTTTTCATGATCGGTATCAGATCCTCCCCAAAGGCGGCTAACATCGAGCGGCAGAGGCTGTGGAGGAACCCAGGAGAAAACTTAGAGAAGCGGATACTCCCATGCCACGGAACTCCCCTCCCAGGCTCCTGCAGAACCCTGGGAGGTTAGGCAGGTATTGAAGAGAGGGAAGGTTGCGGCCCCAACAGACCCACAGAGCCACAAATCATTTGGGGCCTGGCCCAACAGCAGACGAAGGAGTTTGAGGAGCTGCTTTGTCAACAGTCAGCACTGAAGGGCGGCTCCTTTTAACACCTCGACTACCAGTTCAAACCGGATGCTTCAAGGAAAGGCCTCCTCCACACCACGTGCTTCTGATGCCACTCGGAGTAAGCGGCTTGTGGTGATTACACCACGGGCTCAGAGGGGAAACCGCGATCATCCAGGGGTTTTGAAAGCGGCCCGGGAGGTCTTTTCCAACCTCAGCAATCCCTTAGCGTGAAACTAAGCAGGCCCGCAAAGCCGGGCAAGGAGCGGCACGAGCACGCAAAGCCTGCAGGGGACACCACAGCATCGCCTCCCGCTAAGCCTTAACGCAGTTAAGATCCGCGTGCGTAACCCGCGCCATCGCAGCAGCGCTCCTGCGGAGACACAAAGCCCTCGTCTCCTCCAGGAACGCACCA
>NW_011119027.1:0-880 GCF_000146605.3 Meleagris gallopavo
TTTAGCCTCTCGACCATTCTCCCATATTTAAAAATTCTTAATGGCGGGCCAGGTAGGACTCGAACCTACAACCTGCGGTTTTGGAGACCGCTGCTCTGCCAATTGAGCTACTGACCCATTAAGAGGGGTGAGTTTCCCCACCCCCTTACTTTACTGCTGATTCTCAAACTCCGCCATCCAGCGCAGAATTGACTCTGAGAATCCATCCAGATGTGTCCAGTTCTTACCATAACCAACACCGTTCTTGTAGGAAGCGACGTTAATCATGTAAGCCTTTGGAGCAACCGGCTCTGGAATACCGTATGTTGTTGCCTGCTCATCAGTGATCACCACCAAACGATCAAACGATCCCAATGAGTTGATTTTGCGGATTGCTCCAGCTAAATCAGTGCCACCATGAGGCTGAGACCTCAAAATAGCATCTACACCTGCCATTCCCTTACGAGCTGGAACCTGAACAACCGAATTGGAGAACGAGTAAACCTGCGTAGTGCCTGGGAATACTGCCGCCAATGCTGCTGCTGCGTCTGCCCTGGTCAGATCCGAACGCCCGGACAACTTAGCATCCATGGATCCAGAAACGTCCACCAGCACGGCTGTATTACCCGAGAACTGCGGCAAATCAGCAATGGAAGCCAGCAACGCCTTATCCAACTCTGGCTCAAAGGTGGGGGCAGCACGTGAAGCTGCGATATAGCGGAAGGGAAGGACGTTACCTGCTCCCTTGCGAGCAAGGATAGCATCACGAACCAACGCCTTATCTACACCGGACTGCTCCATGTTACGCAAGTTACGCAACAGCGCCAAGTAACCAAGCTTACCCGAGCTCAACAAACGCTCAAACTCAGTCTTCTTGTCTCCACCCCCGGACAATGCAACC
>NW_011119028.1:0-481 GCF_000146605.3 Meleagris gallopavo
TGCCTAAGTGGGAGAAGTTACCTCTGCTATTTGAGGCTTGGAAGCCCATGCCATGTTAGGCTTGTGCTGGTGTTTTCTAAACCACGTGTACTGTAAGATGCAGAAATGTAAAGGAAACTTAACAGCCGTTGTTTTTCTTTCAGCGTTTGGAAGAGGCTGGGTTTGAGGTCCAAACTCTTGGAAGAGAGTCCTTAGGGGTTATGGAAAGGCTGTGTAGGATCTGCACAGGAGAGTGTGATTTGTCCTGGGTTGGTCCGGGATGTGGTGTGATCTCTGGGAACTAAGCAGCACAAGGAATGTTGCTGCTGTCCCAGTGCATCAGCTGCACTGCTTGGAACTTAATTTGCTATCCGATTCCTGTGATATAAACGAAGCCAAAACTGGAGGCAAAGCCCTACGGTACAGGAAAAAGGAAACTCTAACCTCTAACGTGCCTATGACTCTTCAGAGTGGGGGGAAGTTGTTCACAGAGGGAGCTGAG
>NW_011119029.1:0-1077 GCF_000146605.3 Meleagris gallopavo
GATATCACCCCTTAGCCCCTCCTATAGCTCCAGTTTGATACCGTGTCCCATTCCATAGTATCAGTATGACACCATATCCTGCCCTACAGCTCTGTGTTCCTCAGCCCTGCAGCCTTCCTCTCGCCATGCTCCTCCTCACCATCCACGCGCTGACCTTCGCTGTGGGTTTTCCTGCCAACATCATCACCTTCATCATCCTCCTCACCAAAATCCGATGTCACCGTCCTCATCCCCAGCTCACGGCTGCCGATCTCCTCCTCCTCCACCTCACCACCGCCGGCCTCCTTGTCCTCCTCTTCCTTGCCTTCAAGTTGGCTGAGGTGGCTGCCAACATGTTGTGGCCCTTCCCCAAAGCGCTCTGCCCCATAGCAAACTTCTGCTTCTACTCCAGCATCTACCTCAGCACTCTCTTTATGGCTGCCCTCAGTGTGGAGCGCTACTTTGGGGTCGTGTTCCCACACCGCTACAACCGGCGCCGGAGGTTATGGCGGACGATGGCCGCCAGCGCCGTCCTTTGGGTGGTGGCATTGTCCCATTGTTCCATCGTCTTTGTGGCAGAACATCACAGAGAGTTTGGGGTCAGTGGGTCTGAGGCTGATGGGGAACGTGGTTTCGGGCTGTATCAGATCAAGAATTGGGCATCTGGAATGGACAATTCCACTCACGTTGACCCCATTGGGCTGAAGATGGACAACTCCCATTGTTTTGGGGTCAATGGATTCCAGCTTGGGGGATTTGAGTTGACCCAACTTAACGGCATTGACACCGATGTCCCCAACACCTCCACTGCTGACGTCACCGCTCCCAGTGGATCGAAGATCCCCAGTCTCAACATCTACAGGATCTCCAGCCCCAAGACCGACCTCAACATCTCCGCCCTCCAATTCTCTGCCTGCACAAACACAAACACACCCCACATCCCCACCACCACCCCATGGACCTCTCAGAACACCTCTGAGACTAAACACCGCTGGGGCTGCCAGTGCTACGATGACTTCTCCCCAACCCAGCTGCGCTTCGTTCTCCCGCTACGCCTCAAGCTCTTCCTCGTCCTCTTCCTCCTCCCCTTTGCCATCA
>NW_011119030.1:0-757 GCF_000146605.3 Meleagris gallopavo
ATAACCCCTTTAAAATAAAGCTGACAGGAAAAATATGAGACTATAAGACAGAAACAATATCCAGTACCTTTGGAAGTGGTACTGGCCTTAAACCCGTGATACAAGGGTTATTGAGAGAGGGGTTGTTGGAACCATGTATGTCACCCTTCAATTCCCCTATCCTGCCAGTAAAGAAGCCTGATGGCTCCTATCGATTGGTTCAGGACTTGAGAAAGATTAATGAAATAGTGCAAAAACGACAGCCAGTCGTTCCAAACCCATATACATTGATGAGTAAAATCCCAAATGAAGATAGATGGTTTAGCGTTACAGATCTGCACGACGCCTTTTGGTCTTGTCCCTCAGATCCAGAGAGCAGAGAGATTTTTGCCTTTGAGTGGGAAGATCCTGAGAGAACACATAATCCCTAGGTATGGAGTAGTAGAATATATTGATTCGGATATCGGAGATGGATGCTGAGATCCCTCCTGCATTCTCTATGGCCATAGGTAACCATACAGCCTGTCTCTCAAGGCAGGGTGTGAGGGCTACCAGGTCTGTAGGGAATTTCTCACTATGCAGTGAAACTTTGGATGTTACGAAAAATTTGGCAGGAAACTCTTCAAGGCTGAGAATCCCTAGAGCGGATCTCTGGTGGTATTGCGGCGGGGAGACCTTGTGGTCCATCCTCCCATCTAACTGGGGAGGTACCTGTGCACTTGTTCACCTGGCAATACCGTTCACTCTGGCATTCGAGAAGGATCTATCACACATTCAC
>NW_011119031.1:0-323 GCF_000146605.3 Meleagris gallopavo
CAGCCGTTGCTGTCCGGGCAGCAGCGAGGCGGAAGCCGCGGCACAACGGGAGCGAGTGCTGAGGACAGCTCCGCCGCGCCGGAGGTGTGTGGGAGAGCGGTCCCAGAACAGGAGAGGAGCCCTGCGCGGCCGCAAGCAAGGGGAAATGGCCGTCAGCTGGAGCACGGGCAGTTCCGCACCTGCGTGAGAAGGAACTTCTTCACAGTGAGGATGACAGAGCTGTGGAACAGGCTGCCCAGGGAGGCTGTGGCTTCTCCTTGTCTGGAGATATTCCAGAGCCGCATGGACGCCCGCCTGTGCAGCCTGCCGTAGGCAGCCCGTTC
>NW_011119032.1:0-686 GCF_000146605.3 Meleagris gallopavo
TCTGCTTCCCTGCATGTCTGCCCAGGTCGTCCCAAAAATTACTCTTTCCCAGGTATTACTGAGTGGGTAACGCTCCAATCTCTGGTGATGAGAGAAGTGAGGGAAAGATGATGCAAAGACCACATGTTACCAATATCTTTTATACATGGGATAAACATTCTGCACACTATCCCACCTCAGCATTTCAGTAACTGTTAGGCTGGGTCTCCTGACTAAACATACAGCATTCTCCAGTAATATCCAACATAAATCCATACTGATCTATCTCAGTGGAATAACTATTTATGAAAAGATTGTTCCATTTTCTTCTTAAATAAATGTGGTATTCACAATGATCTCAAAATGCTCAGTGATTTAAAATACTTTATAATACTATCTTTCAATCTGTCATAAAAATTCCTAAAGCAGTGGAGGAAATACTAAGCTAAAGTTCTGACTCTGCTCTAGTACAGGCCAGAGAGTTTTGTGTTCCATTTTCCTTGCTTAACGAAAGTTGAGAAATGAGGCTCAGTAGTATACATGTGAAAGCCACATCTCATTAGTTGACAACCTTTTAAATGTGCCAAAGGCTTTAACTTGTATAAATGTGCTAAGGAAAGACTTCTATAACCATTAAGAGATAATGAAAGCATTGAGATCTCCGTTAAATCTATTCTAGGAAGTTAAAATGAGCCAAAATTCATCTA
>NW_011119033.1:0-755 GCF_000146605.3 Meleagris gallopavo
CCTTCACAGAATGAGAGAAATTACTGGTGTGATAAATAAATATTCACTTGTCAAAACCAAAATGTAATAGTTACTTGATGAATTTCCCAGGCGTGTGTATTACACACAGCATGGCCAGTACAAGCCAGCAATCACTTCTGTTATTTTGTATCATACTTACTATGTGTTGTTCTCTGAGACACAGGACAAGCTGTGATACTCACTGTATGGGTACCAGATACACAAATCAACCAATTTGCTAGCACAGAACTGAATATGAATGCAGTCCTATTGTGGGAAAGGAGACGGAGATTGTTGTTTGCATTGTAAGTAGCTGGAAGGTGTTCAAATGCTCTTGTAATGAATACAGTGAGACATAACTGGATAGATACAGAGGTGGTTCCAGAGATTTATTCCTGAGAACATAATTCCTTTCGTATACATCTGTATTCTGTGACACACTTAACAACGACAACAAAAAAGCTTGTACATCTCCACTGTTATTTTAGGGGTTTACGAGGACACTGTAAAATGCTTTAGTAGAGATCTTTTTGCTATATTTGGAATACTAGTCTTAGGAAGCAACGATTAATTTATGAGAATAAACACTGAAAATCCTTCTCAGAATCCTTCTGACTGGCTAAGCTTGTACAGATTTACCAAGGCTTGTAATATTACTATTTATTTAATGGTGTTAGATTTGCAGAAGAGATTCTCGTGACCTATTTGCTAGTTTTTATCCTTTCTTCTGAATGGCTATGACCTGTCACTACTGC
>NW_011119033.1:2788-3363 GCF_000146605.3 Meleagris gallopavo
GTGGCTTAGGTTGCAAGGATGTATCTAGAAAAACAGAAGTCAGGGGCTAAAGGTAACCACATTTGTAAGGGAGGTGGGAGCAGAAGGGTAGACAAACTTTTACAAGAAAAGAGGAACGTGACCCTGATTTAAAATATTAGATAACTTTGGAAGAATTGTTGCCAGCTACTTGATGCTCTTGCTATGGCTATAGAAATAATAGCTTTCTAAGTGCTCATCCAATCTTTTCTTCCTACAGATTTTTAACAACAGCTGAACTTACACGGTGGTTTCATCTCTTTAGGCTTGTCTTCTCACCACCGATTCTTTGTACTTTTCTAAAAATATATATTATAGGCTATTATAGGTGAAAAGCAAAACATCTGACAACTCACAGGGACAAGAGAAAATTTTCAGCTTTGGTGGTAATTCACACAAATTATTGTATGACCTGCTGAAGACTGTAAGAATAGTCATAAGATATTTCAGCTGTTTGGAGAGCTTTCACAAGAGCAACAGAATTTTCATTACCAAGCTCTATAACATGACAAATGAGCTGAACTGGAACTACAAGGAATAATGACATCAGAGAAGGA
>NW_011119034.1:0-772 GCF_000146605.3 Meleagris gallopavo
TTAAAATCAAGGTCTAACATGCTCTCAGGAAACCTACATTCCTTGGCAAAGTTTCCCTAATTTCCACGTGAATATAGAGTTGGTTATTAAAGCAACTACAAATGAAATTAAACCCAAGAGACTCTCACCCAGCTAAATGTGAACAATAACAATCACCAGTATAGCACCTATGGTGTTTATTTCAGTACTTACACAATTTCAGTAAAAATAGCCAGTTAGAATTTATTCTTCATTTTTCATTGTCTCTGTGATTTCAGTGTATAACAGCAGTGTTTTGACAGCTTAGACATATGTCTTAGAAAATATCAAGGGAAAGCTCTGACATCCAGATAAACAGGTTTTTGTACTTTGGAGGCAAATAACAACTGAGGCAGTAACACTGATGAACAGCTGGATCAATCCATGCTGAGCACTTCATATGCTTGCAGTACAACTTCTTTTTAAACGTGTTGACATATCAACAAACTTCTCTGTGCTCTTGTGAGACAGGCAAGTGCCACTGTGCCCCTGGATTAAAATCCAAAAAAGGGATTCTGGACACAAATTCCTAGAGCAGAAGATGACTTACATTCTTGGAATGGATGGGCTTCATAGAAGACCACATCATAACGTGTCACAGGTGCTCAACCCTGCCACTGAAGAGATAAATGTTTCATTGCAGATAGGAGTTTAAGATGCCTCTTCCTTTGGATATGACTTTTTTCCTTGAAAGTATGGTCAGGAAAAGAAAGATCACTTTGGATGTGATGCTAAATTCCATCCATTTTGATAG
>NW_011119035.1:0-481 GCF_000146605.3 Meleagris gallopavo
CGTTGCTGTGATCTTTTCTGTTTCCCTCTTTCAAAGTATGCCATTCTCTTACTTAAATAAATTGGATACCATTGTTAACACCAGCGCTCCTCGTGTAAGAGTTTTCTTTTTTGTGTCTGTAACAGAAATCAACACTTAGGAATAGTTTTGCTTTGAACACGGCTTTTTTTCAATCTGTCATTTATTGCTAAGGCTCTTTTCCGCAGCTGCCTTTTGTTTCTGGTAGGTAGGAATATGGTCAATAGCATCAAGACATGCTCAGTACCACTGAGATGAGGATGCAGGAGGAGCTTGATGCCTGAGGAACTTTGCTGAGCATCGAATAGGCTGAAGCCAGCTGCACCAGCAGCACGGTGCGGCCAGAAAAGTGCGCTGAGGCGGACCTACAGATTGCCAGGCATACGGCCAGGCATGCCCGTCACTCCAGCTTCTACCTCAACTGTCTGCGGACCTGCAGTTGTCTGCTGGTGGCACAGCTTTT
>NW_011119036.1:0-688 GCF_000146605.3 Meleagris gallopavo
ACAGTAATGCATGTCAGCACGTTATCTGAAGGAAAACACATCATTTTCAGCCCATCTATATTTCCAAATAGCCACCTGGAATGTCTCCAGACTTTTCTGGCCTCCTACCAACAGGCAATTTATTCAAGGAGAATCTGGAAAAAACTAGTGTATCTTAAATGTTGAATGTAATTCCAAACCTGTGCAGTAAGGTTGTAGCTGCACAACTAACCCGAGTAGAACCTCTGCAGGCAGATGGATGCAGAAAATAGCTGCTGTGCTCCGGTGCACTAAGCAGTAAGAGCAGCATGAAATTACTAAAGGCTGTGATGTGGGTATGGACGTATTTTAGCAGCTCAGCCTGTTTCTGCACACATTAATGCACTCCACAAGGAAAATAGACAAACAAACAAACTTTACAGTGTTAAACAGGCTCACAGTACGAACTTTGAAATGTAGAAGAAACTTGCAAGTAGGTCGTGTATTTATCCACATCTACTTGACTTATTCAGTATCAGGGCATAAATAGGCAGGTGGTAGCTGGAGAGAGAAAAAGGGTGAAGATTTGCTTCACAAGAACAGGGATGTTCAGAACTGGATGGGAATTACACCTGGACAAACCCCCAAGATTTTCACTTCCACGACAAAATTTTTGCTGCTCCTTAGAAACAAGGCTAACAACGCTAAGAAGCAGAACTGATTGGTTGAT
>NW_011119037.1:0-402 GCF_000146605.3 Meleagris gallopavo
AAGTTGGCACTGGGCAGAGCGCTGCAGTTGGGCCACACGGGATAAGCTCCTAAAGGGGTGGCAAGAGGGGAAGACGGCATCATTCAACTGGTTCATCACGAATCGCCATACAGACCTGCTGTCAGCAGATATGTAAAGGTCGCTCACAACCACACTGAGCTATACGGTACAGCACAGGATGTACAAAAGCCTCTCAGCCCTTTCCAACACATCACGTGTAATTTCCTTTCCCTGTGTAGTGAAATGGCTCTTTAACACACGGGAGGTGCTGCCTGTATCTTTCTAAGTGAGGAGGAGAGACACAACGGTTAAAAGTACAGCCAGCCCTGAGAGCAACATCGTCCATGACTCCCAGCATAATACACAGAGCACAGGTTGTTCCAGCTCACGAGGAGTGGACTG
>NW_011119038.1:0-401 GCF_000146605.3 Meleagris gallopavo
AAAGTTTGGAACAGAACACTTCCTTTGTTGATTCTGCTTTTGTTGATGTACATTACCATAGCTTTGATTATGGCAGTAAGGTTTCCTGGGCCATCGGTCAGAGTGCAGAGCGTCCAGCTCCTTCGAAGCGTCCGTCCGCTCACACGTACAACCAGCCTGGCTGAGTAAACTACGCTGAGCTGAAATAGAACAGAAATCAGAAGAAAATAATTGCATCTTAGTAATTGCATCTGGGACTAAGAGTGGATCCAGCTGTGCTGAGGAACCTTACCTCTGTGGTTGGAAGAGTTCAGACAGCCATGGGGTTCGCTCTGATCCTCACGACACAGCAGGAGAGCTGTGTGCTGTAGGTGTGTGTAACCTGTCCTCTAGGTAGGAAAACACCAAGTGCATCCAGCCAT
>NW_011119039.1:0-514 GCF_000146605.3 Meleagris gallopavo
CTAGTCTCCTGCTTTTGTCTTTTGTCTTAACCAATGCTATCTAAATGTTCTAGTAAAATATTTCTTTTTGTTGAGAGGAAAAAGTCTCACCAAACTAAGTGAAAATCTGGAAATCTTCAGTGCAAAAGTTTGTGTTTAAAATCTATGACACCCTCATAGATTTTTACCCAGGACCAGAAGCTCTTACTAAACTTCTTGCCATTCTGCTTTTCTTTTTTTTTTTAAGTAGAAATGATAGTATTTCAAAATTCTCTGCAAATGTTCATTAGTGTTGACAAGTTCTGCTTTCCACATATGACACTGCCTCCTGCAGGCTAAGATGTAAGTGCTCAATATAATTATGGCAGACCATAAATAATGAATATACATATCAAGGCTTTGCAGGATTGCTTGTGACGGGAACGTAAAATGTTCTGAGAATAGGAGAGGCAATTGCTTGGTATCAGCTGTTTAATTCTCCAATTTATAAAGAGAGAGTTAAGCTTTGGTTTGGGCCATAGAGGACAGTTGTTAA
>NW_011119040.1:0-387 GCF_000146605.3 Meleagris gallopavo
CACACACCTCTCCCTCGGGGTTCCAGGGCCTCAAATCTATTCCGCAGAGGCACCTGGGGAGCCGAGCATGATCTGGGGGGGGGATGCCCACAACGCCGAGTAGGTATCTGTTTCCACCCATCCTTCTCTCTCAAACAGCTTTGCTCTGCTCGGCAACAAAAGGGCAGAGGCTCCGCCACTGAGCAGTGGATATCACCTATCAAATACCGTTAACTTCAAATCATCTACACACTTGGTCATTTATGCTACTCAAAATACCCTTTCATGAATACATTTTAGTACTTAAAGACAGGCTGAGCACAAAGGTACAACTTATATTGACAGAACTGAAGTCATACTTAGAGGCCTCATCTGGAGTACTGTGTCCAGTTCTGGGCTCCCCAGTAC
>NW_011119041.1:0-378 GCF_000146605.3 Meleagris gallopavo
TGTTTCCCCCCAGTCCCAAAGCTGCCCCTTTTTTGTGAGTCTAGACAGTGGTCTTAGCAGCTGCGCTGGTGAGGTATAAAAGAACGCCGATAACCCAATACACCTAGAAACTTTTGCAGCTGCTTCGATGTTGTAGGGACTGGGAACGCCTGAACCTTATCGATGACAGCACTGGGCAGTACTTTGGTCTTTCCTGACCAAACCACCCCCAGGAATCTTACGGACAGGCCCGGACCTTGCACCTTTTGGGGATTTATAGCCCATCCCCTCCGTTGTAAACAGGCGGTTAATGAATCCGCCGCCTGTCCCCACTGCCTCCAGTGAGTCGGATGGCAGCAGGAGATCATCAATATAGTGATACAAGTTAACATGATCCGT
>NW_011119042.1:0-371 GCF_000146605.3 Meleagris gallopavo
AAAAAAAAATACTTGGGACTTTCAACATTTGCATTTAACCCTTATGAGGTGGCCAGAAAGGGCATCATGGGGACAAATCCAAGGGATCCTGTGGTGAGGAGCGATGGCTGTACAGCACTAGCTGAAGATCCCAATCCTTGTACTGAAGCCATACAGGTTATAAACCAGGAACTCAGTGCTGTATCCCCCAGGTAAGCAGCCTGCAGCTGTGCCTCACCCCATTCTCACTGATTTCCAAACAGTCTCTGTAGCTGTATTGGAGCAGGGCTGACCTGAGGCTGACTGTCACTTGAGATGGTAGCAAAGCTGTGAACAACATGGTATGACAGCAAAGGAAGCAAGAGGACAACCCAGGGGTTGTGATTTTACTG
>NW_011119043.1:0-311 GCF_000146605.3 Meleagris gallopavo
TGCATTCATCTTTGGAAGGTGCAAACCGGAGCTGTGGGGCTGATCCCCTGCCCAGCCCCCAGCAGGGACACATGCCAAAGCCCCCACCCATAGTGGCAGAGCCCTCAGCATGTCTCAGGCCTGCAAAGGAGCACAGGATTTTGCAGCACTTCCATGGCCGGCCCTGCTCTTTCCCACTCCCCATCCCTACCCTGGCATCCAGCCCTCAGAGCATGGTGCCAGCGCAGGAGGATGTGAGAACTCCCGGGATGAAGGCTCCGCTGGGCAGCGCCGCATAGTCATCATACCCAGCACCGCTTCACCCTCATTTA
>NW_011119044.1:0-540 GCF_000146605.3 Meleagris gallopavo
CCTCTCTGAGCCTTTGAACTCTACTGTCTCCACCCATCAAGTTCTGTTTGGAGCCTCGAACTGCCCCCTCAGTCCCAGCAGTCCTCATTTTGTCCCCTTTCCCCCTTCATATCTAGTTTAAACACCTGTCAATAAGTCCCGCCAGTTCCTCGGCTAGAACCCTCTTTCCCCATGGAGACAGGCTGCATCCATTCACAGCCATCATGCCAGGTGCCGAGTATATTGCCCCATGATCAAAAAAACCTAAACTCCTGCGTTTGCACCAACTCCTAAGCCATTTGTTCAAGAGATGGGTTTTTAGGCTCATCACAGTATTGTTTCCTGCCACTGAAGGTACAGATGTAATAACCACCTGCACACTTGTTACTTCAACTACCCACCCCAGTCCCCTGAAGTCATCTTTGATAGCCTTCAGGCTTTTCTCACCAACTTCTTCACTCCCAGCCTGTACTATCAATAGTGGATGGTAGTCAGAAGGGCAGATCAGTCTGGGAAGTCTCCTAGCAATGTCCCTGACCCGTGCCCCAGGGAGGCAGCACA
>NW_011119045.1:0-347 GCF_000146605.3 Meleagris gallopavo
GACAACAGATGCAGAGGTTACCAAGACTCAAAAGACCTGGACGCAAGGCAAGATCAAATTAATTTGTTTACAAATTGAGCCATATTGCCCAGTGTCCACATTCAAACTTGTTTCAGTTTCCCTGGAGAAAGAAGAATCATCCACTCAGACCTATTCTTAGACTGCATACTCTATTCTTAGAAATACAGAATGTAGAAATATAGAAAAATCAAATGCTGTTTCTGTTGGGGCCATCCCATTGCTTGCAAGTATCGTGAAGGGCTTCCCTCATGCTCTGATTAGTCACACTATTCACTGCAGCTTATTTTTCCTCAAGAAAGCTCATCCTACTGCAGTTCTCACTAGAG
>NW_011119046.1:0-370 GCF_000146605.3 Meleagris gallopavo
ATATGACATTTTGTCCTAGAAATTGGAGATTCCCCCCCCAAAATATGACATTTCCCCCCAGAAACTGCAGTATTCTCCCCAGAAATATCACGTTTTCTCCCAGAAACGCCACATTTCTCCTTGAAAGATGACATTTGGTGCCAGAAATACCCATTTTCTCCTGACAAACACAACGTTTTCTGCCAGAAATACCAGTTTAGTCCCCGAAAAATATGGCATTTTCTCCAAGAAATACCAGCTTTGTGCCCTGAAATATGACTTTTTCTCCCAGATATACCAGTTTTCTTCCGCAAAATATGACAATATCTCCAAGTCATAGTAATTTTCTCCCCCCAAATATTATATATTCTGCCACAAATCCCAGTTTTCT
>NW_011119047.1:0-383 GCF_000146605.3 Meleagris gallopavo
GGGGATACTCACATGCGACACAGCGCAGAGCCACGCGGGCTCCGGGCTGCATTTCCCTCTGTGGGAGCGAGGAAACAAGATGTGGTGGTTTGATACTGTGGGGCTATGATGGGTTACTGGCGTCTGAGGTGTCTGTGAATCAGTTGTCTGAGGATTCTACGAGGATGCTGAGGATACCAGCTCCTGTAGGTTGGATTACTTCACGTTCTGTCGCTGTTTCCCGATTCTAGATGCTGTGTCTCTGTGACGATTCTGGGCTTCAGCTGTGTGGTGATCCCGATTCCTCACTAAGAGCAGAGATTCCCCGATTTGTAGCTGTGCAATATGATGTCTGTCCATACTCCCACCCCCGTGCCCAGTGCGTGGAATAGTTCTGAGTGGCT
>NW_011119048.1:0-640 GCF_000146605.3 Meleagris gallopavo
GAAGAAGATTGGACTGTTTCCCTTGCTCTAAATTCCTTGCATCATTCAGTGCACTGCAGAACGAATGGGCGGCTGCATGAAACAGATGCAGTGGAAGTTAAACTACAGCACTGGATGGAAAGGAATGGCAGTAGCTGTGTCCTGAAGTCACGGCTCTCCTTCAGATGAACGAGCCCTTTACTCCTTCAGTAGAGGCTTCCCAGATGTTGAAGCCTACGTGGTCTGAAGCTGTCCAGTTTCCAGCTTCTTTTCCTTCTTAAGGAAGATACTGGAAAGGTTTTGTGTTTTCTTTGGTGTCCAAGTTGTAGCTGGTCTTTTTGTCCACTCCCAACATTTTTTAAGGAAGAAAACGAGGCAGAGGATGTCTTTAAAGTTAGAAACGTTAATCATCATTCAGCCCTTTGACTTTTTTTAGTAGCATATACTTGTTTAAGTAATTCTGAGGATAAATATTCACATATTGCTTAACAGAACTGTGACTCTAGAAATTGTATGGCTTGCTTTCTGCTCTCTTTCAGTGGATTACCTGGAGCAGGCATTTCGTTCCCTTACCAGGGACTTGAGGACTGGGGAAGGAAAGAGCTTATTTTTGAGATACCAGTGCGTGCCCATCTTGTTACGACACCTCAATGCATCCAAC
>NW_011119049.1:0-736 GCF_000146605.3 Meleagris gallopavo
ATAACTGCGACAGCTGTGAAGGATAAACATTCTTCTTCTTACAGGAAACTTTTACATGGAAGAAATGAGATCTATTCACAGTTCTGATATATTGTAAGTAATTCTCATACTGTTACAGTGTATGTCATATATCACATATGAAGGTTTTGCCCTTGTACATTGACGTCTCAGTCTTGTCCGATGTTTCCTCGTCTCTTTATGGCCCAGGCAAGATTATAATCCTAGCTGTAACAAATAATAATTGTTCATAGGAAAAAAATCAACCATGCCATATTATTATGACTAATACAATCATTAATAACACTAGATAATGCTGAGGTAGACTCTAGTACTCTTGGTATAGATAATGTTCTGCATGTACACTGCAATCCAGTTGATTCATAGGCATAAGTGCATGTGGACAGAGTATGTCCACTCCTCTAAGGTACCTGGTCAAGGATCTTTTCCATGACAACAAAGTACAACAAGAAAAGTAGGCAGTAATGAGAGTAAAGACTAGTCAGTCACACTAATTGCAGGATCATCTGTTTGAGGGCTTCTGAAGTGAGAGACTAACACAAGAAACACATCTCTCAGTCACACTAATTGGTAGGCTAACATGATAAAAGTGCCATTTCCAGGAAGAAGCCCTGGGCCCCTTTGCACTGGGCTGGGCCACAACTGCCAAGCAGAAAGGTTTCTGGACCGAAGTGTCTGGAAGAGAAAGCAGCAAGCTTGTAGCAATTTTTCCCACCTT
>NW_011119050.1:0-932 GCF_000146605.3 Meleagris gallopavo
CTGGCAGTTAAACAAGCCCAGGCATTGGGTATATTTGATCCTACCCTCCCTGCCGAGTTGGACATTCACGTTACTCAAGACGGCTTTGGTTGGGGTCTGTGGTAACGCCAGAGTTCTGTTCGGACCCCCATTGGTTTCTGATCTCAGATTTGGCACGGAGCAGAAGAAAGATACAGTATGATTGAAAAACAGTTATTGGCTGCCTATTCGGCAGTGCAGGCAGTAGAGCCAATAACTCAAACGGCTAGAAGTTATAGTCAAGACCACTCTGCCGATTCAGGGTGGGTAAAAGATCTGACCCACCTTCCTAAGACAGGGGTGGCCCAAGCACAAACAGTGGCACGATGGGTCGCCTATCTCAGCCAAAGGAGCAGTCTGTCTTCATCCCCTTTGAAAGAAGAACTTCAGAAGATCCTAGGCCCAGGAACATATCACAGTGATGCACCAAAAGGAATACTGGTCGCTCCACCGCAGAAGAGTCCTGTTCAGGAGGGAAAATACCCTATCCCTGAAGATGCTTGGTACACAGATGGATCCAGCAAGGGCAATCCGAGCAAGTGGAGAGCAATAGCATACCATCCTTCTACTGAGACAATCTGGTTTGATGAGGGGGATGGGCAGAGCAGCCCATGGGCTGAACTGCGAGCCGTGTGGATGGTTATAACTAAGGAACCCGGTGATGGTATCCTGAACATCTGTACGGATAGTTGGGCTGTGTACCGAGGGCTCACTTTGTGGATTGCACAGTGGGCCACCCAAGAATGGACTATCCATGCCCGGCCGATCTGGGGCAAGGACATGTGGTTAGACATATGGAATACGGTCAAACACAGGACTGTACGTGTCTACCATGTTTCTGGTCATCAGCCCCTACAGTCACCGGGAAATGATGAAGCTGACACGCTGGCCCAAGTTCGATGGATTGAGAATTC
>NW_011119051.1:0-938 GCF_000146605.3 Meleagris gallopavo
TAACAAGTATGTTTTGTTTTTGGATTTTTATATATAACTTTGTTAAGCAGAAACTTTGAAAGATTGGGGAATCCTTATCAACATGTAGTACTTCTAATAATTTTGACTGGTTCAGTGAGAGGAGGCCATTTCTGGCTGCATTAAATATAAAACCAAAGCCAGGTGTCTTTGCTGCATACCAAGGCAGGTAGAAATCCCATGCTGCCTGAAAAAGAATTGACCCTGATTCTGGCCTCCTGTTCTGGGCAGACGTGCTTGAAGTGCTTGAAGAGATGCTTCAAATGGCCTCAAATGCTTCAAATGCTTGTGAGCCAAGACTTTGAGCATATTTGATGGATATGATGAAGGTTTTAATACTGAGATGCTTTAGGATTTTGAATTTTGCTTATGATCCGAGATCAGAAACTCACGTAGTCTCTTGCCTGTCAGATAATCCCCTTTTCCTGCTGAAGCTTATCAGGGATTTCTTAGGTGACGACTGAGAGAAATAAAGTTCCTCAAAGGCTAAGCAGAGATAAGCCTTGTTGCTCATCTTGTGTTTGACTGTCCCACCTGGCTGTGTGTGACACCGTACGCCATGAGATATGAATTAGGAAAAAAGTTATCATGAAGTTTGTCAAAAAACATTGCTTCATTCAAGTCTGGACTTACGGGCAGTGACAGGTGAGAGGACGAGGGAAAATGGCCTCGAGTTGTGCCAGGGGAGGGTTAGGCTGGATATCAGGAGACACTTCTCTACAGAAAGGGCTGCTAAGCACTGCAATGGGCTGCACAGGGAGGTGGTTGAGTCACCATCCCTGGCTGTGCTTAAAAGCCCTTTGGATGTGGTGCTCAGGACATGATTTAGCAGAGGGCTGTTAGAGTTAGGGTAGGATGGTTGGGTCGTGCTTGGACTCGATGATCTTTAAGGTCTTTCCAAGCTGAGTGATTCTCTGATT
>NW_011119051.1:2868-3245 GCF_000146605.3 Meleagris gallopavo
GTTTGACACAGACACACATTCAGAGTCTAATACTTTGACTCACATGAAAAGGAGAGCCAAAAGAAGGGCAAAAATGATTGAAGTGGAGACACAAGTTACCCAGCTGTTACGTTGAAAAGGTCGAGTTTCCACCTTAGCAGCTCACCTGCTGCTGTTGTCACAACTGCATTGTCCACTTGAACTGCGGGCTTGGATGGGACCTTGTGAACAGCACTCTGTTGGCAGACTTGGGAGTGTTTTCCCACAGGTAGTTATCCCTGGTCAGTAGAAGAAGAACAGAATTCATACATGTGTGCACATATTATAAATACAGTCATTATATAGTGATATAAATCACATAAATTGTAATATAATTATCTATTATACATACATGAAAT
>NW_011119052.1:0-783 GCF_000146605.3 Meleagris gallopavo
TCCTTCTGCGTGCTGGTTTCGCTATTAAGCGAAGCAAAGTGAAAGGGCCTGCCCAGGAAATTCAGTTCCTAGGTATAAAGTGGCAAGATGGCCGTCGTCACATCCCAACAGATGTGATCAACAAAATCAGCGCCATGTCTCCACCCACTAATAAGAAAGAGACACAATCGTTCCTGGGTGTAGTAGGTTTTTGGAGAATGCATGTTCCAAACTACAGCCTCATTGTAAGCCCCCTTTATCAGGGGGCACGGAAGAAGAATGATTTTATGTGGGGTCCTGAGCAGCAGCAGGCTTTTGAGCAGATTAAACAAGAGATAGCCTGTGCCGTGGCCCTGGGGCCAGTACGGATGCAACAGGATGCGAAGAACATCCTCTACACTGCTGCTGGAGAGAAAGGTCCCACTTGGAGTTTGTGGCAAAGAGCCTCAGGAGAGACCCGAGGCCGACCCCTGGGATTCTGGAGTCGGGCATACAGAGGGTCTGAAGAGTGCTACACTCCAACTGAGAAGGAGATCTTAGCCGCGTATGAGGGGGTTCGGGCTGCTTCCGAAGTAATCGGTACAGAAACACAGCTCCTTCTGGCACCTCGACTGCCAGTGCTGAACTGGATGTTCAAGGGAAAGGGTCCCTCCACCCATCATGCTACTGATGCCACTTGGAGTAAGTGGATTGCGCTGATTACGCAGCGAGCGCGGATGGGGAATCGTCAACCGTCCAGGAATCCTAGAGGTGATCATGGACTGGCCTGAAGGCAAAAGTTGGAACACCGCCAGCAGAAGAGAT
>NW_011119053.1:0-358 GCF_000146605.3 Meleagris gallopavo
CTTCTCCAGACTGAACAATACCAGCTCCCTCAGCCGCTCCTCATAAGACTTGTGCTCCAGACCCCTCACCAGTTTCGTTGCCCTTCTCTGGACACGCTCCAGGGTCTCAGTGTCTTTCTTTGAGATCCAGGGACTAAAACTGAACACGGTACTCGAGGTGCAGACTCACCACAGCTGAGTACAGGGGATGATGACCTCCCTGCTCCTGCTGGCCACACTATTTCTAATACAGGCCAGGATGCCGTTGGCCCTAACGGCCACCTGGGCACACTGCTGGCCCGTGTTCAGCCGAGCATCAACCACACCCCACGTCCCTTCCTCTTCACAGTCATCCAGCCACTCACGCCCCAAGCCTGTA
>NW_011119054.1:0-553 GCF_000146605.3 Meleagris gallopavo
TGAGCCAGCAGTGTGCCCTCGTGGCCAAAAAGGCCAATGGCATTCTGGGGTGCACTAAGAAGAACGTGTCCAGCAGGTCGAGGGAGGTGATCCTCCCCCTCTACTCTGCCCTGGTAAGGCCTCATCTGGAGTGCTGTGTCCAGTTCTGGGCTCCCCAGTACAAAAAAGACAGGGATCTCTTGGAAAGAGTCCAGCGGAGGGCCACAAAGATGGTGAAGGGCCTGGAGCAGCTCCCCTATGGAGAAAGGCTGAGTGAACTGGGTCTGTTTAGCCTTGAGAAAAGACGACTGAGAGGGGACCTGATCCAGGTTTATAAATACCTGAGGTGTGGCGGCCATAGCGGTGAGGCCAGTCTCTTTTCAGTGGTACGTGGAGACAGGACGAGGGGAAACGGCCATCAGCTGCAGCATAGGAAGTTTTGCACGAATGTGCGTAAGAACTTCTTCACGGTGAGGTGACGGAGCACTGGAACAGGCTGCCCAGGGAGGTTGTGGAGTCTCCTTCTCTAGGAGATATTCAAGTCTCGCCTGGACGCCTACCCTGTGCGACCTGG
>NW_011119055.1:0-732 GCF_000146605.3 Meleagris gallopavo
AGGGCAGGGCTGGATGCGGAGCTGGGGTAGGGCTCGTGGGCTGCGCTGCTTTCCTTGAGTGCTGGCAGTGCCAGCAGAACTTTACCTTGTGGTGATTCAGTCATGCTGTTGCTCCATCAGCCTGATGTGCGTGACTGAAGTGTTAAATCTGCCAAGGGATGCTTTACTTCTGCTTTCTCGCTCCTGGTTTTGTGCTTAGGCAGTGAACGTGCTGCATTAGCAAAACAGTGAGAGCTGTGCTTGCTGGTCACATTATACTGTGACGCAGATTGGAAGCGTTTGGCAGAACAGCTGAGCTTAATAGTATTGCACTGACCAGAACTGAGGGTGTACTGGAATGTATTTCTAATGTCAGAAGTCCTGTGCCCTCTTCTCTGTGCCCTGGCCCAAGCCTGCTCTGTCTCCATGGCATGCCTCTGTGTCTGTTTCCTTTGGGGCTGAAAGCATGTTCTTTTATCCCTGGTGCTGCGGTTGAGTCTTCTTACAGGGAGAAGGCATCCTTCAGCATTACCTGCGCCAGGCTCGTGCGAGTTCTCTCATCCTTTAATTTCAGATTTGTGCAAGATTACAGATAGCTTTAAGGGGTAACTGCCTTTCAGAGCATGTCAGCTGAAGAATTTGAAGGTGAAAGATGAAAGCACTAGCGCACATTGCGTTCTGTAAGCATCAAGGTGCTATTCAGTACTTCAGTTACTTGTGCACTTTGCTCACTCCACGGATACCGAGAGAACT
>NW_011119055.1:8322-9242 GCF_000146605.3 Meleagris gallopavo
CCATAAGGCCCATGCAGTTCCAACCCCTGCCGTGGGCTGGCTGCCCCCCGCTAGGTCATGCTGCCTGGGCCCCTCCAACCTGGTCTTGGACACTTCCAGGGATGGGTACCCTGCGTTTCTCTGGGCAGCCTTGGCTTTCCTGCTCCCATCCATGCACATCCAGACAGAGTCTCTGTATTCTACACGTTGGGTATTCCACCCACCCCTGCTTCCACTGCCTGTACGTTTCCTTCTTTCCCTCAGTCTGACCAGCAGGTACTTGCCCAGCCGTGCCAGTTTCCTGCCCCCTCTACTTGATTTCTTATTCTGGAGGTTGGAGAGCTCTTGTGCTTAAACTGAGTGAGAAGAGGGAAATGTACAGAAAGTGGAAGCAGGCTTGTGTATCCTGGGAGGAATAGAGGGCTGTTGTCCATGCATGTAGAGATAGGATTAGGAAAGCCAAGGCACAGATGGAGCTGAACTTGATGAGGGACGTGAAAGATAACAAGAAGGGGTTGTGCAGGTACATGGGCAGGAGGAGACAGGCCAAGGAGAGTGTTCCCCCTCGGATGAAAGGTAATGGGGAGCTGGCTTTGTCAGACATAGAAGAAGCTGAGGTGCTCAGTGAGTGCTTTGCCTCAGTCTTCACAGGTGGTCAGGCTTCCCGTGTCTGCCAAGACTGCGAGCCTTTAAGTGAGCGTATGGGGAGTGTTTCTGTCCCACTGTGACAGTGGAACAAGTTGGAGTCCTCCTCGTGAAATGGAACGTGCTTAAGTCCATGGGGCCGGATGATATCTATCCCAGGGTTCTGAAAGAGATGGCTGGTGAGGTTGCCAAGCCGCTCTGCATCGTATTTGAAAAATCATGGCTGTCTGGTGAAGTCCCCGGTGACTGGAAAAAGGGAAACGTTATCCCATTTTAAGAAAGGGAGAAAGGAAGAC
>NW_011119056.1:0-351 GCF_000146605.3 Meleagris gallopavo
ACCTTTTCCTTTCCCCTCTTCCCCTCTTTTTTCTTCTCCTTCCCGCCTTTTTCCTGCCTTTTTCTCACCTGTTTTCCAACATTCCCCCCCCCCTTTCCTTTCCCACCTTTTTCCTTCACATTTCCCTCCCCTTTCCCGCCCCATTTCTGCCCCTTTCCCGTCTTTTTCCCGCTCCTTTCCCATCTTTTCCCCATCTTTTTCTTTCCATCCCCTGTTGTTCAGCCCCGCATGGGAAGCTTTCCTCTTTCTCTCTCGCAAGGCATCTGCTGCTGGAGCCTGCGATCCTAGAAGGGAAGAGAAAACCTGGATGTTGGAGCAGCTGGGTGAGGAAGGAACTCTGCTTCTTGCTGA
>NW_011119057.1:0-500 GCF_000146605.3 Meleagris gallopavo
GTAGGACAGGCGGCGGATTCATTAACCGCCTGTTACACGGAGGGATGGGCTATAAATCCCCAAAAGGTGCAAGGTCCGGGCCTGTCCGTAAGATTCCTGGGGGTGTTTGGTCAGGAAAGACCAAAGTACTGCCCAGTGCTGTCATCGATAAGGTTCAGGCGTTCCCAGTCCCTACAACATCGAAGCAGCTGCAAAAGTTTCTAGGTGTATTGGGTTATCGGCGTTCTTTTATACCTCACCTAGCGCAGCTGCTAAGACCACTGTCTAGACTCACAAAAAAGGGGCAGCTTTGGGATTGGGGGGAAACAGAACAGGACGCTTTTCAACAGGCGAAAGTGGCAGTTAAACAAGCCCAGGCATTGGGTCTATTTGATCCTACCCTCCCAGCCGAGTTAGATGTTCACATCACTCAAGATGGCTTTGGTTGTGGCCTGTGGCAACAACGCCCGAGTTCTGTTTGGACCCCCATTGGTTTCTGGTCTCGGGTTTGGCACGGAGCA
>NW_011119058.1:0-1972 GCF_000146605.3 Meleagris gallopavo
CTGGTCGGGACGTAAGGAGGGAGGCAGGGAGGGAGGGAGGAGGGAAGCAGTGGGAAGGAAGGTGTCGGAAATACCCAAATAATTCTCTAGGACGGTTTCTCTGATAAAGCAGATTCTATTTGCAATTGCAATGTTGGGCCTCCTGCAAGCAGGAGAGCACCCCGAAAACAGCGTGACGTCTTTTCTTCCCTACTCCCCGACGCTGATCTCTTTCTCCCCTGGTTCCTCACTGGCTGAGTTCTTTAGGTTCACAATCTTCTCGACGCTTCACTAAACACACAAACACTGGGCAAACATGGAAACACTGGACAAACATCAATGGTTGCTGCCTAAGCGTCAATCTGAAGTTAATTCATTAACTTATTCCACACCTGATCATTATTTTGCAGATATCTGCTTGTCCTTCTTCCCACAAAGATGAGCTCGGGAGAAACACAGGGCAGTGTCTTGGTGCCTGCCTGTCACGTCCCAGCCTTCTCACGGAGTGAGGCAGTCCGGCCTTGTGGAGAGGCCCTGCCTTCTTTGATGTTTGCTAAATCTGTTCTTCTTTCGCTGGCAGTTTCTTATCTTAGCAGAACAACTCTACGATATGTTTTCTAATCCCTAACGCTATACCCGCATTGTTTGGAACACTTACCGACTGGCACAGTTTTGCAAGAAAGAATGAATCACCTAATTCAGTAGTAATGTTTCTAAAATACGCCGCTACCACATAAAGTATTTGACTTCTTAGATCAACTCTTTCTAAGGATAAGTCGCAGAGTACAGATGCACGATGTTCTGCTTCTTCAAACCAATGGCTCTTTTGAAGATCTGACGCAGAAACAACAGTCCGTTCGCACAAGGCCCCGGGGCCGGCGCAGGGCTCTGTGGCTGTGCTTCAGACCCGAAGCCGGTGCCGGCCTCTGGTGCTGCGGCTTTAGGCCCCGCAGCCGGCGTCAGCCTTTCGGGCTGCGGATTGAAGTCCCGGGGACAGCGCCGGCTTCTCTGGCTTCGGCTTTAGGCCACAGCAGCGGCGCCGGCCTCTCCGGCTGTGGCTTTGTCTGTAGGCCCTCGGCCTGGTGCCGGCCTCTCTGGCCGTGCTTCAGCCGGGGCTGGTGCCAGCCTGTCAGGACTTGGCTTTAGGCTCAGCAGCCGCTGCCAGCCCGTCTGGCTGTAGATGTGGCTTTAAGCCCCGGCTCTGGTGCTGGCCTCTGTGGCTGTAGCTGTGGCATTATGGCCCAGGGCTGGTGCTGGGCTCTCTGGCCAGAGCTTCAGACTTCAGGGCCGGCACCGGCCTCTCAGGCTGTGGCTTTAGGCCGAAGCTGGTGCTGGCTGCTTGTGCTGTGGCTTCAGGTTTAGGCCCAGGACTCGTGCCAGCCTCTCAGGCTGGGCTGGGGCTGGGCTTTAATCCCAGGGTCGGTGCTGGCCACTCAGGCTGTGGCTTCAGGTCTCGTGCCCGGGGCGGGCCCTCTAACTGGGGCTGTGGCTTTAAGCTCCTGCACCGGTTGCAGCCTTTTGGCCTCTGGCCCAAAGTCACCAGGGCTGGTACCAAATTTTAAGAAAACAACAGGAGGGCCACCCAATGGCGTTATCTCAAGTAACAGAACAGGGAAATTAAGATGACTCCTGTGTAACCAGCCTGGGTCATCCTCTCGTTCAGGCACCTCATGATCACACCCAGGAGATGTTGTCCCCACATTGGAGGCTGGAAGGATTTGGGCTTCCAAGCAAGCAGCAAGCATTTGGATGAGTCAGCCCTCTGGTTTTTGTGAGGTTTCTGTGAGACAAGTCCACCTTGGAAAGCCTCCTTGGCAAAGGCAGAACAGCTGGGTTGTTGGGCTGCAGCACTCCACGGGCAGGCACTGCTCAAACACGGGGCCTGCATGTCCTCCTGGGCATCCACCCGTGAGACGGGGGGAAGTGGAGGCGGGGAACGGGGGGAGAGCGTGAGCCCAGGGCTCCGACGGAGGGGACTCGGGGGGGTCGTGGG
>NW_011119059.1:0-693 GCF_000146605.3 Meleagris gallopavo
TTAAGCCCTTCCGACTCAGAATCCCACCAGGCATACAAAACTTCTGCATGTGTGTTAAGAGCTTTACTCATCAGCAAGCAAGCTTCCCTTTCCTATTTGCATACAGGTGCTTTAATACAATATTGACAGCTTTTCAGCCCAGAGGTCTGGCATAGGTTTCACGTCTTGTGAAAACAAGCATCTTGGTAATTCTATTAAGAGCACCACAGGAAAGATTTGGGAAGGGAGACACACGATCCTTGCCCAAAAGGAAGATGGCAGGAGTATCACTGCCCATCAGTCTGAACTATATCGGCGTCCGTTGGTTCTGATGGCGTGATACCCTTCTCCACAAAAAAGCAACACAAAAATCAGCTGGGACTCTCCTTACCATCATCCTCTTCAGGTACATATCCAGGCTTATTCTTATCACAGAAGGATGTTGAAGGCAGCTTGAGAAAGCCAGCAAGATCTCTGCTCTGGGGTAGCTGTTAGCTCATCAGCAGTAATAACATCATCAGATGGTGCATCGTCTGATGACACAGTTGTCATCTCAGCTTTGGACAGAAACTGAGCAAAACGTGAAGACTGAATTACTCCAGAACAGCAGCAACATTAACCCCACAACGCCCTTATTGCTGAGCTAATTAATTCCTAGGTAGTTAGAAACAGATTTGGACTCTACACACTTTCTCCTTGCCCACAGAAAAAAAA
>NW_011119060.1:0-323 GCF_000146605.3 Meleagris gallopavo
AAACAAGCCGAGAAGATGAAACCTCTCTGTGGGGAAGGGCGATGGCAAAGGCATAAATATGGGGAGGCGTGGCAGGTTGATTCCATCACCTTCTACTGCACTATTTCCATGTGCAGCTAAACTTTGTGATGTTATAAGAAATCAAAGCAAGCCTTGTGTTACTTCACATCCTTATGAGAGGAAGTGAAAGAAAAGAGAGAGACAGAGTTGGGGGGTTTAATCTTCTCAAACAGCCTAGTCCTTGAAGCACAATAAAGATTTAAAGAAAGTTTAAAAAAAAAAAAAGTAAGAATAGGGATATATCAATGAATAATATTATTTAA
>NW_011119061.1:0-764 GCF_000146605.3 Meleagris gallopavo
AGGTACATACAGTAATTGTCCTGTTATTGTCTTACTCCCTAAACTCAACTTAGTGTTTTCAAAACGTGGTACTGTCATCCCCTTTCCCTCTACCCTGTTATTCTTAGAGTCTCATCGGTTAATTTGAGTCCTGACACTTTATGAGCCAGCGATGACCGAGCTGCCCCAGTATCAATGAAAAATACAACTTCTCCTTCTCAGGTCCCACTTTCATATTTACCAAGGGCTCCTGGTGGGACCCAATTTTCCAGGAACCCCTGGCACCCCTATTCTGAATTTAAAGCAGCTTGGAGCTTCTCTTCTCTCCCCCAGTCTGGGCAGTTTCTCCTTACATGTCCTAGCTTTCCACACCTGAAACACCTCTTTTCACCCCTTTCTGATTGAAGTCTGGATCGACATCTTTGGAATTTTTCTTCCCTATGCCCACTTCCGGGACTTGACCTTCCTTCTACCTTACTCCCCTTATTATCAAACCTTTGTTTTATTATTCGATCCACTGTGGAAACCATCAATTTAGTTTTCTGTTTTTCTTCCTCATTCTCCCTCCTAACATATGTTCTCTGAGCCTCCTGTAAGAGCTCCTCTAGAGCTCTTGTATTCCACCCTTCTATCTCTTGAAGTTTCTTTTGTAGATCTGGCCATGACTTAATTACAAAATTCACCTTAAGAAGGCCTTGAGCTACCGGATCTTCAGAATTCATTCCTGAGTATTTCCTCGTTCTGTCTCTGAGTCTTTCCAGAAAATCACTAGGGGACTCATCTTT
>NW_011119061.1:2712-3177 GCF_000146605.3 Meleagris gallopavo
AGAACAGCCGTCATCTGCAGAGCTCGGGAAACCGATATCCAGTGTGAGCTCCGGAATCCTGGGGAGGGGAGGGGGTGAAACTGAAATGACTGACATTGTATTTCAGCAACGATGAAAGTCTGGGAAGCGAAAAGGGTTTGGGAAAACCACAGGCTGAGGAAGGCAAAGTTGAGCGAGGTGTAACAGGGATGTCCTTACCTAGAAGAAGAGGTGAGGGGGAGCCTGGAAGGGCTCAGGGAGAGTTCCACCCCCACTGGACCGAAAGCAGCTGGGGAAGCAGGGCAAAGAGGTTTATTTTATGATTCGGGGTGCCTCTTATCTGTGCTGCATCAAGAATTATTACCCGTAGATGATTTTGTAATGGCTGTAGGAGCTACTGGCAAGAGTAAGTTTACTTTTTTGGGGACCAATTAAATACAGGCTAGGAGAACAAGTAGGAATACCTAAATTCTGTACATGCCAGGT
>NW_011119062.1:0-382 GCF_000146605.3 Meleagris gallopavo
CGATAACTTCGTATAATGTGTGCTATACGAAGTTATTACGTTCCCGTCCCGCATCCCATCCCGCACCCCGGGGCGGCTCCGCTGCCGGTAGCGGTGCGTGCGGTGCCGCGATCCGACCCTTCCCCGCAGAGCTGCGGCTCCGCATCCAGGCGTGGTGCTGCCCGCACCGTGCCGCTGCCTGCACCGGGAGGGGGAACCTTCCCAACCAGTTTCCCTGCCTAAAGGGGGGGGAAAAAAGAAAGACGCAGCCGCATGCCTGGGCGCTGCGGGGACAAAGTGACCCAGACAGACAGGAATCCGAGCTGCGCTGCTCGGGGAGGTTTGGGTACAGTTTGGGTCCAGCCCGGCTGCGGAGCGGGGGCTGCGAGGGGGTCGGTGCGGG
>NW_011119063.1:0-484 GCF_000146605.3 Meleagris gallopavo
AGGATACGGTTGGCTTTCTGGGCTGGAAGGGCCCATTGCTGGCTTGTGTCCAGCTCCCAGCCACCAGTACTCCCAGGCCTTATGGAGCAGGACTACGCTCAGTCCTTTCATCCCCTAGCATGTTTTGGTGGTGGGTGTTCCCTCATCCCAGCTACTGACCCTGCACTTGGATTTGTGCCCACTGCTCAGCCTGTTGAGGTCTCTGTGGATGGCATCCCGTCCCTCTGCTGTGTCACTGCACCCCACAGCTTGGTGTCCTTAGGGTGCACTCAACCCCACTGTTGATGTCCCTGATGAAGGGGAAACCCAGATGCTTGTACAAGCTGGGCGTAGAAGCCCTTGGGAGCAGCCCTGCGGAGGACTCGGGGATCCTGGTGGACAAAGAGCTGGACATAAGCCAGTAGTGTGCACTTGCAGCCCAGAAGGCCAACTGTATCCTGGGCTGCATTCAAAGAGGAGCGACCAGCAGGGAGGAGGGAGGTGA
>NW_011119064.1:0-692 GCF_000146605.3 Meleagris gallopavo
GGTTTGTGTGATGTCAAATGAAAGAGCAGGGGACAGCAGCTGCCAGACTCTGCATGGGGTGCAAGGATGCCGTGAGGCCCAAGTCCCATGTGGGCAGTGTGTCTCATGCCAGGATGTGGGATGTGAGAAGGGCCCAGTCTGAACAAGCAGTCAATCCCAATGGAAGCAAATTTGAACTTGAGATCTCTCAGTGCTGGTGCCCTCCTTTGGACAGTCTCCCATAGTTTAATGTCCTTTATGTTCTGTGGTGCCCAGAAGTGCACCCAGTGCTCCAGGTGAGGCCGCAGCAGTGCAGAGCAGAGAGGGACAATCCCTTCCCTCACTTAGATGCCAATACCATGCTCAGTGCACCGAAGGGAACGGTTGGCTTACCTGGCTGCCTGGGCACACTGCTGACTCACGTTCAATTTCATGCTGACCAGTACCCCCAATCCCTTTCAGTGGGACTGCTCTCCAGTGTCCCATATCCAGTCAGTGTGTACGTCTAGGGTTGCCCCTACCCAGGTGCAGAGTCAGGCACTTGTTCTTGTTATACTTCAGCTGCATTTTGTGCTTACCCAGTTCTCTAGCTTGAGCTCACCTCTCTGCAAGTCCTCTCCACCCTCAATGGAGGCAACAGCTCCTCCCTATTTGGTACCATCAGCAATCTTATTAAAAACATCTTCTAGCCTACATGCACGTCATTCACAAAA
>NW_011119065.1:0-325 GCF_000146605.3 Meleagris gallopavo
TTTTTCCAAAATTGTCCAGGCGAAAATTACACAACATGAAACTAGTTAGATAACTAATAAGCTACCAAAAGGAACAGAATTCAAATACTTACAATATTATTTATCTCTTTTTCCCAGCTACAGGGAAAGTTTACAATGTTAAAAAAACAACAAAAAACACATCAAAACAAAACAAATCAAAATACAGAAGAATACAAATCAAAATAGATACTAATGCTCATAAAACAAAGCCCATTTTGTTAAGGTAGGTTTGTCTATTTCCTTAGAGTGAAGAAAAAAAAATTATTTATTTATTTTAAAGTGGCTTCAATCTTTATGGCTTTGA
>NW_011119066.1:0-411 GCF_000146605.3 Meleagris gallopavo
TTCAGCGCGAATGCCGCTTTCAACGCGTGAGAGCGAAGGAGTGCGATTCCGATGCCGACAAGTGCGAATTCAGCCTCCTGCACTACCTGCGAGTGGAGGGGGTTTTTTCTCCGAAGTCCAGAAATGATTACTCCTCACTGTCAGAAACTCTCTCCCTGAAAGCACTACGGTTGTCGCTCCTCAAACTTGTACATGCCTTTTTAGAGCGTGTTTTCCCTTCCACTCTTTTCCTCTCTGAAAGCAGATGTGTAGCAGTGAAAAAATTCACTAGTATGAATTGTGGCTCGAACTAAAGCAGAGACATAGTATTCAGAGGTAGGCGTAGTGCATTCTGCATGTAGCCAAGGCGAAGTGCAAACCGCTCCTTTCCTATGTGCACACAGGAGCCCGCTCACACATCGGAGGAAAGCA
>NW_011119067.1:0-382 GCF_000146605.3 Meleagris gallopavo
CAGTTATTTTGAAACCAGATGTAGAGTTCCCACTCAGGTTAATCGCTGAGAAAGATCCATCAGTGATTGTTGTGTGCTGTGCGGCCCCAAACAGATGCTCTTCTCCACCGTAGTGCTTTGTGTGACTCAGTTTCCCCTCCGACCTGATTCTCTGAATCCTTACCACTTGGTAACAGCTCATTTCCAAGAGCAGAGCAACTGATGGACAAGTTGGCTGTTGCTGTGACTGGTTACTAAGATTTTCCTTGTGTCTGTGGTGTCTGGTTTCGCCTTTGTGCTGTATAGCCAGGAAAAGAAGTGTCAGTAAAATGGTATGTTTAGTTAGTGGCTCCTCCCAAACAACCGTATGGTGGATTTTCCTCTCAATAACTTAACCTCTCTT
>NW_011119068.1:0-917 GCF_000146605.3 Meleagris gallopavo
GCACGGTGCCGAGAACGAGCCCTGGAAGTGAGCGCGGTGTGCGTGCTGAGCTGAATGGGAAGCAGCGCCCCGTTTGTGTGGGAGGAGGGAAATGCAGCCGCCGAGGCATTCTGGGTGCGGATGGCTGCAGCTGGCACGCATCCAGCGAGAGCCTTCAGGCCCTGTGCTGTCAGGTGGGCAGAGGGCTGAGATACTGACAGCAGAAAGTTCAGCTCTGCCCAGCAGGGAGAAGAGCTGCGACGGCGAGGGGAGGAACTTTTGCAAGGTGTTTCTGTCCCTGTCAGGCTGGCAGCTGGGGCTGGCAACAGCTATGCCGTGCATTTCAGATCTAAGAGAGCAGGACTAATGTATTTATTGATACAATGTCGTTATAATGTAGTGATCTAACAGTGGCATAGAGGAGAGGGTTAAACACACGCATAGAGGAGGCCCTCCCGCTGAGTCGCGAGGCTCAGAAGGTGCTCAGTTGTGCCCCAGCTGTTGAAGCAGGGCTCTGCTATCAGTTCTTTCAGTCCCCATTTTGAGACAGATTTATGGCGGTTAATCTGTTACGTGTTGTCTTGTGCGTTGTGTTCCTGTGCAGGGCCTTGTGAGCAAGGCCAGGCTGAAGAAGGGAGCTGAGGGAAGAAGCTGGAGGTGGGTTAAGAGGGGGTGGAGGGATGAGCAGGATGTGTCTCTCCCCATCCACACTACAGTCACTCACGTTTTCATCAGCCATAGCAGGTGGGGAAGGCAGTCACACTGGTGCTATCCCAGTGACATTCACTTCCATTTGTATATTTAAGTGTGCTTCATTTCCGTGCTTGACCACGGATGAGAGACCTGAGTTTTTGTTGTTAGAATTTGTTCTCATACTCAACATACTGAACACAGGCACTGAGTGCCTATGGTGAGGATTCCTGCCCTCATGTTGACAA
>NW_011119069.1:0-467 GCF_000146605.3 Meleagris gallopavo
TAGAGGATGTTCTTCGCATCCTGTTCCATCCGTACTGGCCCCAGGGCCACGGCACGGGCTATCTCTTGTTTAATCTGCTCAAAAGCCTGCTGCTGCTCAGGACCCCACATAAAATCATTCTTCTTCCGTGTCACCTGATAAAGGGGGCTTACAATGAGGCTGTAGTTTGGAACATGCATTCTCCAAAAACCCACTACACCCAGGAACGATTGTGTCTCTTTCTTATTAGTGGGTGGAGACATGGCACTGATTTTGTTGATCACATCTGTTGGGATGTGACGACGGCCATCTTGCCACTTTATACCTAGGAACTGAATTTCCTGGGCAGGCCCTTTCACTTTTGCTTCGCTTAATAGCGAAACCAGCACGCAGAAGGATCTGGATTATTTGCTCTCCTTTCTCTAAAACTTCCTTTGCTGTGTTGCCCCACACGATGATGTCATCAATATACTGTAAGTGCTCAGGAG
>NW_011119070.1:0-393 GCF_000146605.3 Meleagris gallopavo
CGTTTCCAGGTGGTTTGGGGTTTTGCAAAGCTCCTTTTCCCCACCAGGAGCCGCTGGTGCAAGGCGTAAAGCCGGGGCAGGAAAACCATTGGTGGTTATTTGTTGCAGGGGGGTCTGGGAGCCATAAAAACGGGGAGGGGCTGCGCTGGGGTCTCTCCCACTCATGCACTTTTCTCCCCTCTCTTTCAGGGGAGAACCTGGAAAAGCAAAGGAGCACCTGGCTCTGCAGGCGACCGAGGTCCCCCCGGCCCCGTGGGCCCCCCTGGGCTGACAGGTCCTGCTGGAGAACCCGGGCGTGAGGTAAGCAAAACCCCAGCATCGTCACACCAGCACCGGGCAGTCACCGACCTCATGGCACAGCTCAGCTCCCCGGAGCTCCCTGGTGTCTTTTCT
>NW_011119071.1:0-398 GCF_000146605.3 Meleagris gallopavo
GGGAGAAATCTGGTATTTCTGGAAGAAAACGTGATATTTCTGGGGAGAATACTGCAATTTCTGGGTGAAAATGTCTTATTTTTTGGGAAAAACTCCCCTTTCTAGGGCAAAATATCCTATTTTCGGAGGTAAAACCGGTATTTCTTTGAGAAAACGTGATATTTCTGGGGAGAATACTGCAATTTCTGGGTGAAAATGTCACATTACTGGTGGAGAATCCTTGTATTTCTGGTAGGAAACGTGTTTTGGGTGAGAAAACTGGTGTTTCTGGAAGAAAATGTAATATTTCAGGGAGAAATCTGCTATTTCTGGAAGAAAACGTGATATTTCTGGGGAGAATACTGCAATTTCTGGGTGAAAATGTCACATTACTGAGATCGGAAGATATCGTATGCCGT
>NW_011119072.1:0-390 GCF_000146605.3 Meleagris gallopavo
TTGTTGGGTTTTTGTTGTTTTTTTTGTTTTTTTTCAGCATGTGTGAAGTGGAAGGAGAAACTACTCAGAACTGTAAGTTAAAAAAAAAAAAAAAAAAGAAAAATTGTTTCACGTTTACTGCTCGGCATCACGGTGACAAATTTGGAGTGTGGAGCTCAGATTAGGAAATGAGCTGGGAACTTCAATGCTGTGGGCTGAGAATTAGTTTTTTAATAATTAATGCTGTCTAATTCATAAACGAATGTTTGGTGCTTTCTTCACAGAGATTCTTCCTCTTGCTGTAGGTTATTATTGCTATAAACAGCTTACAGTTATATTGTTTTGGGGTTTTTTTCCTATCAGAGACCTGTTGTCATCTTTTTGATGAGACAGTAGCTGCAGATGTAGCAC
>NW_011119073.1:0-475 GCF_000146605.3 Meleagris gallopavo
TGCTGGGGCTCTGGTGGGGCAGAGGGGCACTGAGCCCTGCGGTGAGCAGTGCCAAGCAGGTGTACAGACCGCAGAACCCCTCTGCTGCCAGTGTGCATTTGTTGGCAGGGTTTTCTCTGTGCTCTGATACTGACCGTGCTTGTTTTCCACAGTGCTAGGAGTAGATCTATGTAACTGACCTGAGTTTTTGTTCTACTGGTCAATAAAATTTAACTGGAAACCACTGTAAGTCATGTGGAGTTGAAGCAAAATGTGGTTCTTCTTTGTTTTCAAGGTCAAGGGAGACTTTTTTCATGAAACCACAGATTTTATGTTCCCCAGGAGGCCAGGCTGCGAGAGCTGGGGCTCTTCAGCCTGGAGAAGAGAAGGCTCCAAGGAGACCTTATAGCGGCCTGCCAGTACCTGAAGGGGCCTACAGGAAAGCTGGGGTGGGACTTTTTATAAGGGCAGGTAGTGACGGGATGAGGGGGAAACA
>NW_011119074.1:0-582 GCF_000146605.3 Meleagris gallopavo
CAACAAATCGAGAATACTTTCTGAAAGCCATTCAACCACCATAGTTCAGTCTGGCAGTAACCAGCTTTTTCAGTGGCAAAGGAAAACCTAAGATGATTCATCTCTCTTGAATGCCTCAGTTAAGTGGGGTGAATCTGGGCCTCAATTATGTATGTCCCCTACCAGCTTAAAAGTATTTAACTGGGAAAGAAAAAAAAACAAAAACAAAACAAACCTGAATTTTCTAATGAAGTTCAGGGTAGGATATCAAGCTCCCCACTTCCTATCTAGTTTTCACATGACCAGTAAAGAATGTTGTTTGGGTTAGTCATCTAATTTTTGTTTGTGCGTTGCTTGCTATCTTGATCAGCCAACCTAGCATAATGTAACTGCATAAACAGCTTTCTCTCATCATTAGGCAGAGTCATGGACCACAAAGCTCAAAAATCCCATCCATGTGCTATACCCAACAGTATCCCACTCAGCACTTTATGCAGTTAAAGAACACAAGGTGGTCTTGAAAAGTCAAGAGCAGGAAAAAAAGGCACTAATTATATTAGCCTTTCACTTTGACAGGCTGTACACAGACAATTATATGTGCAG
>NW_011119075.1:0-912 GCF_000146605.3 Meleagris gallopavo
GTATGTTGCCCTGGAGGGCAGACCTTCCCCTCCTGGTACCTCTGAGACATCTGTATTTCTCCCCGTGAGTCTCTGAGCCTTCAGGATCACCGGAAGGAACAAAATGCCATCAGAGCGTTCCAGTGTTACTGTCAGATCGCGTAGCAACACCCGGTGATGGTCTGCATGGGATGATGGAGCACAGGACAGACTGGCACCTCACGACCGCGTGCCTCCAGTACCACCATCGAGCACTGGCCCACAAAAGAATGTCAACGTTCACCGATCGTCACTCGTCTTGAATTGTACCAACATGCGTCGCGATGAAATTGTATAAGCGTCGCAATATAGCGGATCTCTGTATTGGGAAAAGCTCACCACCTTAGTCCTATCTGCTTGGACAACACTGAACTCCCTTGACACCAACTTTCTTGCAAAAGAGGAAAATGAGTAATGTCATTAACCTCCTCCTACCCGATTACTTCCTGGATGTTGGCATGCCCCAGCTGATTAAGTATCCATCTATATGTTAGGTATGAATTGTCTTCTGCTTTGGTTGTAGGTCTTTCAGGTTGCAGCCTATGAAGAAGAGGCTCATGTAGCATTTGCAGTGCTGGATGCAGTTGAAGGCAAAACTGAAGACGCTTTCCGAGCATTTGAAGCTATGAAGCATATGGTTTCATACCAGAACCTTGCCGAGGCTGGTTCCTAACTTGTGTTACCCAAATGCTTTTTCATTCCTTGCATTCCAACTGATTCTTATTCATCCAAATGCTGCTGCTTAGCTTTGCCAAAGGAAGGCAGAGGAGATTGTGAATGATGATAGGTTGCCAGAAGAACAGAAGGAACACAAAGCCTATCTTCTTGAAAGAAAGCACTACCGAATGAAGATGGTTGATGAATGCTCCTCAGGTCTGTCAGTAGCTGACAAAA
>NW_011119076.1:0-498 GCF_000146605.3 Meleagris gallopavo
TCCAGGCAGCAGCAGAAGTGCCCCAGGACGTCATCCAGCCACAGGGGCAACTCCTTGCTCCAGGCTTCAGAGGGCTACGGTTGTCAGGTGGCGAATCACAAGCATCTTCAGGGCTTGGGGCAAAAAGCTGTGCCCACCAGCAGACAACTGCAGGTCCGCAGACAGTTGAGGTAGAAGCTGAAGTGATGGGCATGCCTGGCCGTATGCCTGGCAATCTGTAGGTCCGCCTCAGCGCACCGTGCTGCTGGTGCAGCTGGCTTCAGCCTATTCGATGCTCAGCAAAGTTCCTCAGGCATCAAGCTCCTCCTGCATCCTCATCTCAGTGGCACAGAACATGTCTTGATGCTATTGAACATATTCCTACCTACCAGAAACAAAGGCAGCTTCGGAAAGAGCCTTAGCAATAAATGACAGATTAGAAAAAAGCCGTAGTTACAAAGCAAACTATTCCTAGGTGTGGATTTGTGTTATAGACACAAAAAGAAACTACTTACACGA
>NW_011119077.1:0-500 GCF_000146605.3 Meleagris gallopavo
GAGTGCTTCAGAACGTAAAATCTTAATGAGGTAAAATGTATCATTTGTTTTGGCGTGTTTCGTGTCCTGAAAGCTCTCTTGTGTGTATTTATCTTTAATAGAATAACAGCATATATGAAAGACTTTGAAGTATTAATCTAATGTGCTCACTCTCATAAAATAAGGAAAAACTGTAGTATGAGAAAGGAGAGTACTGTATAAAATTCAAGCTGGTTTACTCTGCTGGTAGAACTAGCTGAGAATTTTTCTGATGAACTTTGTAGAAAAATTGCTCACTCAGTGGCCCAACAAGTACTAAAAGATCTGTGATTCAGTAGCATGGTTGGTTGCTGATGATTCCTGTGGAGATGCATCCATAGTGCACTGTATTTCTAGCCAGCTGGTCACATCGTTGTCTGGGTTAAAACTGATGCCAGTATTTCTCTTGGGGATACAGAAGTCTCTTGGAGTTTTAGGGACTGAAAGCCTCACAGAATGGGAACAGAGAGTACTTTTGAAAC
>NW_011119078.1:0-600 GCF_000146605.3 Meleagris gallopavo
ATCAGCTTCAGGCACGGTTGATAGTTTGTCTATTATATCTTCTTGTTTGTTTTCCATTCTGTCCAGCTTTTCAGCTACCTTTGTAATGGCTGAAACACAAACTCGCAGAGGGCTTAAATGTAACTCAAAGTCTTGAAGTTTATTAACCAATTCACTTATAAGGGGTCTTCTTTCCCCTCTGCCATACATTGCTGCAAATGTGCTGGCGTACCTTTCTGGTGCGGTCTTTGTGAATGTACGCCACATGTTTGGTGTACACCTGACTCTCTCGGGATCATGCTCTTGGTCTGGCTCGTCAGGAATGAAATCGGGGCTATGTAGCATTTCCACCACAGCATATTCTCTTAAATAACAGATGCCTTCTTCCATATCAGCCCATTTCTTTTTC
Source organism: Meleagris gallopavo (assembly GCF_000146605.3). Classification (NCBI taxonomy): domain Eukaryota; kingdom Metazoa; phylum Chordata; class Aves; order Galliformes; family Phasianidae; genus Meleagris; species Meleagris gallopavo. Next base: position 389 of record NW_011119078.1, read on the forward strand.
TCAGGCATCAGATCATCTTTGAAGGGGTATCTTTCTTTTACAGCTAACAACATCCGCTTTCCAGAGGGTAAAGGCCTGGTTCTGGCATGTACTAATACCTCTGTCAATGGCTGAGTCCCTAGCAACGCCACCCAGTTGGCGAGCTTCTCTACTATCCAGCCACACACTGTTGGCCCCATTGTCCCAACATCGAAGTACCAAGTGGCAATAGG
>NW_011119079.1:0-507 GCF_000146605.3 Meleagris gallopavo
GTTAGACTTCCTTACGGTGTTTTCTTTAATGAGAAGCTGTACAGGTCGGGTCCATGTGTAAATAAGGGATTACGTTTATGTAGATGTTAATACTTACATGTAAAAGTTATGTACATAGGAAGAAATAATGGCTCAAGGAATGTTTTAAAATAGTTTCTTCTAGTCTAAAGGCACAGAAGGACAGCGACACAGATGTGCTGCTGAGCTCAACACAAGCTCAGCTTAGTGCTCGGCTTGGGATGCTCGGGGGCTCGGGTCCTGGGGGGCTGAGGGGCTCTGGGCAGCCCCAGCCCTGCTCCAAACAGGGCGAGGGGCACTGATCGCATTGCCCGCTCACTGCTGCTCTGCTACGGCAGCCTGATTCACCTACTGGAGTTTGGAAAAAGCATGCAGTGCGTTATCTGCAGCACGGGGAGCTTCTGAAGGAACGCCAAAGGAGTCACAGGTGCTCCCAGTGCGGGTACTGCAGCGCTGGGCAGAGGCACAGCCTGGGCTGGACTGATGCAA
>NW_011119080.1:0-436 GCF_000146605.3 Meleagris gallopavo
CGTTCTCCACTTTAGGGCTCCGTAAAACAGCAACTTCAGAGATGTCCTTCTCTTAGTAAGTTTTGGAAAGAGCAATGTGCTCTGTGAGTTATCCATCATCTGTCAAACTTTTGTGCAGTCTCAGGATCTGACACGGGTTGTCAGCCTTGTCTTTAGCTTCCCAGCTGTGTGTGAAGACTTGCTTCCCTTGTGATGCACAATGTACTAAAGATTGAGAGAGGAAAAGGTGCAGAGTTTTTCCAGCTTTGATTTCCTGTCTGGAACTTTGGAACCCACTGCTTGCAGTTGTTAATCTGTCCCAAGTGGTCTAGTTTGGAATGCCCTCGTACTTCTTGGATTGCTCTGCTGTTCAAGATGGAGCAATTCTTTCAGGTACCACTGCACCGCTGCTGTTGGCTTCTAATTCTTGCTTTGTTGTTTGTTTTCCACTAGACTG
>NW_011119081.1:0-484 GCF_000146605.3 Meleagris gallopavo
GACTGTGCTAAAATCTTCCTCCAAAGAGATGCTCTTCAAGTATTTCTTGTTTCCTTTCTGTCAGAAGCTGATGCAAAAGCAGTCTTCCTGTGAAGTGCAGGGGAGGAGCAGGAGTGTGGCACATGACCTAAGAGAGGTACAGACACACAGCAGGCATCTGGGTTTGGTGCGCTGTCTTTCTAGTTAGGCTTTCTGTCCTTCCCCGGGACTGTTGTTGCATGTTGCTTGAGGTCTTAAAAAGCAGGTATGAAAGCAGCGAAACAAGTCTGTTCTGAGGGAGCTCCTCTCCAGGCTGGAGTGCATCCTGGAACAGCAGGTCCCAGCTCAGGGAACACCTTTCCCCGCAGTTGACATCCACACTTTCTCCAAGACGCTGGCTGGAAGAAAGTGCAAGGACTTGGAAGAAGAGAACAAAAAGCAAGAGCTGTGGCCTGCCAAGAACAAGTGAAGGTAGAGTGCAATGGGGGAGAAGGTTCAGAGGATT
>NW_011119082.1:0-342 GCF_000146605.3 Meleagris gallopavo
TACTAGACTTAAGTGCTATGTGTTCAGCAGGGAGTCTGCCATGAGCTTTTCTGTGTTCAGAGTCTTATAGACACTGGTGATGACAGGACTGACTAGCTAAGGGTTCTATTTTAAATTACATCTTAATACTTACAGAGTTAGATACATTAATTATTTTGATGCAATGTATCATGGTTTGGTTTAGTCATAGAATGAAAGGAATCAGAACTACACATTCTTTGAAAAGGGGGAATACTGTCTTGTTTATTAAAACTGTTCATGGCTTGCTGTGGTTGTTTACTGGAAGGAAATAAAGGTAAGGTGTGCAATGGTTTGTGAATGTAAGACTTCAACACAGTAAGA
>NW_011119083.1:0-868 GCF_000146605.3 Meleagris gallopavo
CTTCAAAATGCAGTAACAGTTTTTACAGATGCCGGCCGAAAATCGCGTACAGCAGCAGCGACATGGCAAGAAGACCAGCAATGGAAGCATCGAATCCTTCAAGCGCAATCTGGGGACTCGTTGCAGACTTTAGAACTTTCTGCTGTAGTTTGGGCGTTCCTGAACAGGTCTCAAAAGCCTCTTAATGTAGTATCGGATTTGTTATACGTTGTGGGCCTCGTAGAAAGAGTAGAGGACGCTAGAATCAGGGATATTGGCAACCAACGCCTATTTGAGTTACTATGTTACAGAGAGCGGTTATGATAAGGGATGAGAAGTATGCTGTGTGTCACGGAGTTAACGAGATCAATCTACACCCGTGACAGGGGGGCGGTAGACCCCTGCCCTCCCCTTCCCAGCCCACAAAATGGGAAGGAAGGGAGGAAAACAAAAAACAGCGGCAACAATCTATGGAGGAAAACTTATTTTACTAATTATGATATCGGAATGCAAGATAACACAATATAATACAATCTGATTGAAATTGAGACTAATAAATCAAATAAAACAGGAGAGAGAGAGAGTTCCCGATACCGATTCAAACCTGAAAAGCTTGGAACGGCCAGGAAAGCACCCTCCAGCACCCACTGCCAGGCAGTAAGAGACCGCCCCACCCGGAAGGGTCAGATCCCATGACTTCTGTAACGTATAGGGATAGGTGCCTGGAATTGGAGCATTAACACTTTAACTCCCAGTATACTACATGATGTATTGATGCGGAATACTGAGAACCAAAACCAAAAAACAAAAAAAAAAATAATAAAACCAATGACATTCCACCCTTATTCTACATCACTACATCATGCTTAATTTATATACATATATTAGC
>NW_011119084.1:0-613 GCF_000146605.3 Meleagris gallopavo
TGTTTAAGATGCCAGGAGACCGTTCAGAGGGAAACCAAAGCTACGGCTGCAGTTCACAAGGAGCAAACAGTGCCACTGCAAGCACAAAGCAGGCTCTCTTGAGCAGCTCAACCAACAGTGAAGCCAAACAGGAGCAGACTATGTTTGCTGTTTCTGCAGCTATTTCGAGGGAAAAATCAGCAGAGGACAAACACCACAACCGAGACGGCTCCAGCAGTTTTATAAACTTGCCAGACTTGCACTACAGTCTTGCCAAAGAGGAGCATAAGAGTCTGCTCACTTCCTGTAACCCATTGCCTGGACACCTCAGCCGTGGACTGGACACAGGAGCTGGTCCACCAACCCAATCCTTGGCTCACTAGCAGTGCCACCTTCCTTTAACTTGGTGAAGATCAGAACAGCACTGTGTCTTTGGGAGACAAAATCCAGGCAGGATAGGGACAATGCTCCTGCATGTTTGTTACGCCAGATCTGATTCTGTTGCCACTATGAGTTTCACGGCCATCTAGATGCCCGTAGCCAGGAAAGAAAGCTTTGAGGGCAGCCTTTCAGTGACACCAATAGAGTCGCAAGGATTCTCTCTCTCCTGAAAAGCAGGAGAGCTCATCTGCAG
>NW_011119085.1:0-691 GCF_000146605.3 Meleagris gallopavo
ACCACCCTCACCGTAGAAGAATTTTTCCTTCTCTAACTCTACCCTCTTTGAGCTTAAAGCCATTTCCCCTTGTTCTATCAGGCCCAGCTGAAGATTCTGTCCCCTTTTTTGTCCACTGAACAGTGGACACCCATCAAATCCACATCTTTCCAGTTTGGAGAGAAGTGTGTAGTGGGGTACCATATCAAAGGCCTTACTGAAATTGAGATATCAGTGGCTCTTCCCTTGTCCATTGATAGAGTGACACCACCATAGGAGGCCACTTCTATCAAATCCAGCAGGATTTGCCCTTGGTGAAGCCATGCTGAGTCTCCTGTATCACCTCTTTGCCTTCTATGTGCCTTAGTATGGAATCACAGAATGTCAGGGTTTGGAAGGGACCTCTAAAGATCATCTCTTCCAGTCCCCCTGGACTGCCAGAGCAGCAGCTCCTGTATGAGGTGACTCAGGAACACTTCCAGGTGGGCTTTGAATGTCTCCAGAGAAGGAGAGCCAACCTCTCTGGGCAGCCAGTTCCAGTGTTCTGTTACCCTCATTGTAAAGAAATTTTTTCTCATATTTATGTGGAACCTCCTGTGTTCCAGTCTGCGCCCACTGCCCCTTGTCGTATCGTTGGGTGTCACTGAGAAGGGCCTGGCTCCATCCTCCTCATGCTCACCCTTTACGTATTTGTAAACATTCATGAATGTTT
>NW_011119086.1:0-444 GCF_000146605.3 Meleagris gallopavo
ATGTCCCCGAGCACCACATCCAGACGGTTTTAGACACACTCAGGGACACATCCCCAATTAGCCAGGACTGCTGAAGGATGATGGAGAGCGGCTTTGCAGCCACATCCCCCAGCTCCCTCAGCACCCCAGGGTGCAATCCATCCGGCCCCATGGACTTGTGGGTCCAGTTTTCGGAGCAGGTCCAAAGCCATCTCACCGTGGGTTACGCCTATTCTGCTCCCCCATCCCTACCTACCAGCACAAGGGGCTGCATGCCCAGGGAGCAACCGGCCTTACTAGGAAACACTGAGGCAAAGAAGGCACTGAGTACCTCAGCCTGACCCTGATCCTGGCTCACCGCGTTCCCCTCTGCGTCCAACAGGGGATGGAGATTCTCCTTTCTTCCTTTTCTCCTGTCTTTTCCTTCTTTCTCTCCTTCTTCCTTTCCTTTCTTTCCTTTCTTGT
>NW_011119087.1:0-462 GCF_000146605.3 Meleagris gallopavo
ATCCAGGAGCTCGGCTAATAGCATTTATATTGGAAGAAATAAGAGAAGTCACTCACCCTGTCCTGGGCTCGCCAGACGAACTCCTGATGGAGCGGATCTCCAGAGAGAGATCCTTCCCCACTGGCAGTCAGCTCTTAAATGGGTCTAGGAGAGGTGGAGCCAGGCTCCACCCCTTCCTGCAGCACAGCTGAATTGCCTTCACCTGTGCTCCCGTGGCTGACTCATTGCTCGCCTCAGGTGATCAATCAAAGGTTCAGGCCGTGATTCAGCAGCCCCATACATTCCACCCCTTCACGGCGTGAACCAATTGATTAGGTTGACTAAAAGGGTGAGCTTTCCCTAATACAGAGATCCGATACACCGTGACGCTTATACAATTTCATTGCCACACGTTGGTAAATTTCAAGATGAGTGACGATGGGTGAAAGTTGACATCCTTCTATGGGCCAGCGCTCGATGATG
>NW_011119088.1:0-543 GCF_000146605.3 Meleagris gallopavo
CCCCTCATACGCGGCTAAGATCTCCTTCTCAGTTGGAGTGTAGCACTCTTCAGACCCTCTGTACGCCCGACTCCAGAATCCCAGGGGTCGGCCTCGGGTCTCTCCTGAGGCTCTTTGCCACAAACTCCAAGTGGGACCTTTCTCTCCAGCAGCAGTGTAGAGGATGTTTTTCGCATCCTGTTCCATCCGTACTGGCCCCAGGGCCACGGCACGGGCTATCTCTTGTTTAATCTGCTCAAAAGCCTGCTGCTGCTCAGGACCCCACATAAAATCATTCTTCTTCCGTGTCACCTGATAAAGGGGGCTTACAATGAGGCTGTAGTTTGGAACATGCATTCTCCAAAAACCCACTACACCCAGGAACGATTGTGTCTCTTTCTTATTAGTGGGTGGAGACATGGCACTGATTTTGTTGATCACATCTGTTGGGATGTGACGACGGCCATCTTGCCACTTTATACCTAGGAACTGAATTTCCTGGGCAGGCCCTTTCACTTTGCTTCGCTTAATAGCGAAACCAGCACGCAGAAGGATCTGGATTAT
>NW_011119089.1:0-569 GCF_000146605.3 Meleagris gallopavo
TGAGCTTCTCCCAATACAGAGATCCGCTATATCGCGACGCTTATACAATTTCATCGCGACGCATGTTGGTACAATTCAAGACGAGTGACGATCGGTGAACGCTGACATTCTTTTATGGGCCAGTGCTCGATGGTGTTACTGGAGGCACGTGGTCATGAGGTGCCAGTCTGTCCTGTGCTCCATCATCCCATGAAGACCATCACCGGGAGTTGCACGCGATCTGACAGTAACACTGGAACGCTCTGATGGCATTTTGTTCCTTCCGGTGATCCTGAAGGCTCAAAGACTCACGGGGAGAAATACAGATGTCTCAGAGGTACCAGGAGGGGAAGGTCTGCCCTCCAGGGCAACATACAGGCCGTGTTTCTATCCTGGCCAACACTTCCACCTGTACAGGGGCACGTCCTGGCCGCCTGTACCACACCTTCTGGCCGGACGTCTGCGGCTGCATAATAATATCAGGCACCAAAGGAGTGTCCTGATCTGCCACAGGGACGTGATGGGGGTCCCTTTAGCAGTGAAGATCGGAGTGTTGGCCACAACATCAGTGGGCCATGTAGCTATTACTG
>NW_011119090.1:0-639 GCF_000146605.3 Meleagris gallopavo
TCAATCCTTTCTTCTCACCTCTTTTTCCAATTACATCGACATTAATGAACATCTTTCAGAACATCCATCTTTGCCTTCCACAGAGACCAGTGCCCGCCAGAATTTCGCTGCCACAACTATCCATGACACTTCACAAGCACTCGCACACATCCAGCAGCTCCCAGGCACCTTGGCCATCACCCAGTCTCTGTCTGTGAGCAGCTGACACCCTGTGAAGGACCGAAGACTCAGAGCAGGAGCTCGCCTGCAGGCAACTCCTTGTGCACAGCTGAACTGAGCCAGAGGAATCCCTGAAACCGTTCTGGGTCCTCCGGGAGCTGAATCCAATTTTAGCTGCAGGGTTTCCATCTGGGGATGAGATGCCAGCACTGCCTCTGCTGGATCACTGCCCTGCCCAGGGGAAGCAAACCCTCCCTGTCCTTGTCTGCGTGTCCTTTTTGTTTCTGGTGGGAAGAGCCTTATGTCTGGAATCAGTCAGTGTGCACTGGAAATTTGGTAGTTAATGCAGCAGACTTCAAGGAATAATCATGAAGCTGTTGTCTTCTAGGCGCTGCTGGCTATGGAGAGCCAGGGACACCTCAAGGGGGATCAGTGGGGAAGAGTAAATGACATTCTCTGCTGCTGAGCTTGGCCTGGGTT
>NW_011119091.1:0-363 GCF_000146605.3 Meleagris gallopavo
AAGCTTGTTTTGAGAACTAAGATATTCTCAGCTGCAGGTCTGAGAAGCCGTGCTTAAGTGAGTGCTACCTGCAGGCTGTGGCTGGAACCGAAGCTGCCAATTTCCCCCTGCATCTCATTTATTTCAGTTTGTGTACTCTTTTCATTTCTTGTTAAGACTACTATACCAGGGCTAACCAGTTGCAATAAAGCATTTGCTGCTATGGCAGATGCCCTCTGTGGCGCTGGCAGTGTTACTGGACCAGGCTTTAATTTTCCTGCTGCGTTAACCCCATTGGACACTTGTGCTGCCCTTTGTCCTGCTTGAGAGACCATTTTGCATGTCCTGTACTTACAGGTCTTCTGTTGCAGGTGCGTTTGTGAT
>NW_011119092.1:0-371 GCF_000146605.3 Meleagris gallopavo
GCTAAGTGAACTGGGTCTGTTTAGCCTTGAGAAAAGACGACTGAGAGGGGACCTGATCCAGGTTTATAAATATCTGAGGTGTGGCGGCCACAGTGGTGAGGCCAGTCTCTTTTCAGTGGTATGTGGAGTCAGGACGAGAGGAAACGGACATAAGCTGCAGCATAGGAAGTTTCGCACAAATGTGCATAAGAACTTCTTCACAGTGAGGGTGACGGAGCACTGGAACAGGCTGCCCAGGGAGGTTGTGGAGTCTCCTTCTCTGGAGATATTCAAGTCTTGCCTGGACGCCTACCTGTGCGACCTGGTGTAGGGAGCCTGCTTTGGCAGGGGGGTTGGTCTCGATGATCTCTAGAGATCCCTTCCAACCCCTT
>NW_011119093.1:0-356 GCF_000146605.3 Meleagris gallopavo
GCCGTGGAAGTGGACGTTCTGCCACTTGCCGTCGCGGCGGTGCCACACGCGCGTCTCCTCCGACTGGCTGGTGCGCGGGCGGCCCTGCGCGTCCAGGTACTGCGTCAGGCGGATGTAGGCGATGCAGGCCGCGTCCTCCCCGATGACGTGAACGTGGGGGTTCAGGATGGTCGTGTGGATCGGTTTGTTGTTCTTGGACAGCACTGCGGGGCGGCGGAACGGGGAGTGGGGCACGGGGATACAGGTAGGGGTGGGAAGGGATGTGGGGAGGGAAGGGAGGCAGGAAGGAAGGGAGGCAGGAAGGGAAGGGAGGCAGGAAGGGAAGGGAGGCAGGAAGGGAAGGGAGGCAGGAAGGG
>NW_011119094.1:0-692 GCF_000146605.3 Meleagris gallopavo
GTCATCCCTTTGCCTGGGATTCCTTTCCAGGTTTTGTCTTCGCAAATCAAGAAAAGGCTAATTGATAGGCTGACAGCATCATAACCGAGCATGACTAAGACATTAGAAGAGCTATTCCTGTAGAACAGCCAACCAAGGACAGCTCGAGAGGAAGAAAGAACGTCTGACAGCTCTGATTGCATAAGCTCCTGCATGAAGGGTTGAAGAGCGTTTGTAGAATGCTCTGCTGACATATAAAGGTGGATGGGAAAGTTGTAGGGGCGGATGGGAAAGCCAGGAAAAAAAAAAATTTTATGAAGGTCTACGAGTGATGTGAACACTTGTAATAAACGATTAGGATACATCAAATCCTGTTTAATTCACATTCGATCTACTACTGAAATAAAAGCAGCACACAGCGACCGAGGTAACGCCTAAGAATTCTAATTCTTGAGAGCGCATTGGTAACACAGGGAAATCGCCCACTACATCACACCATTTCTAATGTTGTTATTTGCAATGCAACAAGTTACGAAGCAATGCCAGTAAGTAAGAAGCACACAATCCCAGTCATAACGGCTGGACGCTACTTTCTGTCTTGAGATGAGGCCGAACACATCATGCTGGAACCCACGTAGGGCCAGTCCCTGTGGATATATCGTGGCATATCCACGACCCCAAGTTATCAGCAGACAGGGACCTTCCCAACGCCC
>NW_011119095.1:0-400 GCF_000146605.3 Meleagris gallopavo
TTGTGTGAAGGGCAAACCGAATCCGAGTCTGTCAAGAGCACAAAGCAATGAAATGCAGCACAAGGCATTTATTGCCTGCGTAGATGATCTTCTCGAGGCATCTCCGTTTCCGAGCTGCATAGAGAGCGTGGAGAGAAAGAAAAGGGAAGGGAGGGGAGGGGGGGGAGGGGAGCGGAGGAGAGGGGAAGGAAGGAAGGAAGGAAAGGAAAAGGGAACTGTGAAGGGGAAGGGAAGGAAGAGGGAAGGGAAGGGAAAAGGAAAAGAAAGGGCACGAAAGGAAAGCAAAGCAGAGGAGAAGCAGAAAAGTCGCGTGGCTCCGGCGCCATCCGGGAGGAATCCGGCAGCCGCCCCCAGGCCGCCCTCAGCAACGTGACGCCGCAGGCGGTTGCTGGGGCCGGGG
>NW_011119096.1:0-963 GCF_000146605.3 Meleagris gallopavo
AGTGGGTGACGCCTGCTCCGTGTACACAGCATGCACACAAACTGCACCTCATCTCTTCCCATTTATCCCCCCACCATTTCTTGCAGGCATTTAGTAGGCACTAAACGTACTCTGAGTGGAAGGCTCGTGGACAAGACTGCATGCACAGGACATTTCTTCACTTCTTTGGTGCGAGAGCACTGCTTGTCTACATGACCAATATTTTGTCAAACAACCACCAACAACCATCGCAACTAACAACTGAAATGGCCAATTTACCCTGAAAAAAAAAAAAAAACAAACCAACAAAAGGACAGCCTGTCCAAAGACCTCTCCTCACACACTTGCCCAAAAGGCCAGAACCACTATTCCGTCTGCCAGGCTTACTCACAGAACACCAGGCTTCTCTCCACCGGGCATCACATGGACACAAACAGGCTGCTGGGGCGGGGAAGGCAATTTCACCCGAGCATCTCACCACAGACGTTCCCTCCGCTCTGCTCTCCTGCTAAGACACGAGGAGAAAAGCCTCAGCTCCTCCGAGCAACAACTGGAAACAACTCCAGAAAATTCTCCACTCAAAACCAGTTCCTGCAGACACACAAAGGAGTCCTTCCAAGTTCACGTGTGCTTACGCTGTGGCCTTCGCAGAAACACGCTGCCTTTGTGCTGCTGGCTCCTGACGGCTCTTCTTCATCACCTTCTGGGCACAGCACAACAGCTTTTCTGGTACAAATCTGGCCCTACATACCTTCCTCCACCCCAAAATGAAGTCTGACGTAGAGCTGTGGCGCACAGATTGGATGCTGACAAGAGCACTCAAGGAGCAGAAGAGGGGAAGAGCGCATACAGACAAGACAGAAAGAAAGAAGAGCAGAAGAGAAGAAGAAGAAGAAGAAGAAGAAAGGATGCAGGTAAGAAAGAAGTGCAGAAGATGAAAAGTGCTATAGAGAAAACGGTTGGATACAGGCAAGACAGCAAAGC
>NW_011119097.1:0-580 GCF_000146605.3 Meleagris gallopavo
CAAACTTTCATCACAAACGCAGCAGAATATACTTCAGAACCAAACTTTACATTGCAATCATTTACAATAGCTTCTCCTTGTCAAGAGAAACAACAATTAGTTCAGTGGGACGTTCAGCAGAGAACAAAGCCAAAGTTCCCATGCTGCTCTGCCATCTTTGCCATCAATTTCAGCTAATCTCGCACAGAAAGTGAACAAAATGTGTTTCCTCTCCTAACTCCCAAGTCTGCTAAGCACATTTACAGGAATGTATTTCCTGAGATGCTCAGACACTATTGCAACAGCGATCGCATATGGATGTAAAAATATGTTTTGACACACAGTGCAAAAATCAATACAATGATCTCAGAAAGTCTAGCTGGTGAGAAGTGGGGTTTTTTGCCCTACTTTTCCATTTCTCTGTTACAAATTGATGTTTAGCAAAGACAGCCAGGTTTCTGTTACACATACACCCTGAAAATACCCACTTTCTACGTGTACTTAAAACACAAAGCGCCCGAATATCTGCAGGGATTTACCTTAATATCACTGTCCAGCTGCCTCACACACCAGTATAGCAGTCTCACCAGGGGCATGTGTA
>NW_011119098.1:0-496 GCF_000146605.3 Meleagris gallopavo
TGTTCTATGGAAATGCTGCCTTCATCAGTTTACCTGTTGGACACTGCTATGGGGAATGTGTTATGCACTGCCTGTGAGAACTCTTGGTTCTCCTGGAGATGAGTGCTCTTGCTCCTAAATGCTGGAATCCTTCTTGCCTGGGTTCTTGCCTCTTTTTTAGTCATCCTGTGATGCTTGCAGATACTTAAAAAAAAAAAATAACTTGCTGCGCAGGTGCAATAATGCATAATTTAACCTTGGGAGGTTTTCTTTGATGATTTTCTATGGTCTGAATCACATTGTGATAGCTAGACCTCTTGATCTTCCATTCTTGAACATTACTGGTGCATGAAGAGTATTTATTTAAAAACAAACAAACAAAGAGCCACAAGCAAAGGGTTTCCTTAAATGCACATCTCTGTATGTGTATAGATACATTTCTAGTATCTGCTGACAGAATTCGTAGTGCTTTCTGCTTAAGTAACAGTGAGTGTTATTGGAGGTAGCCAGGAATTGT
>NW_011119099.1:0-544 GCF_000146605.3 Meleagris gallopavo
AAAACCAAGCTAAATGCAACGCAAACAGCCGAGCTAACGCAAGGGCAAAAGCAAACAGAGCACCCAATGGAAAGCCAAGATGAGGGCAAGGGCAAGGAGAACTCAACAGAAAAGGGCAAAATAAAGAGCCAATAAGACCGCAGCAGGAAAGGCCAAGGGCAAAAGCTGAGAAAACGCATCAAGAAACGGCACAATGGAAGGCCAATGGAACATAGGATGGAAGCCCAGGCAAGGGTAAGAGAAAACATGGTAGGAACTGCCAAAATAGGAGGCGAAAGACAACAAGGCAAAGAAGGCCAATGCAAAAGGTGGCCGATAGACCAAAACAAGAAGTCAAAGAGAATGCTGCTGGGAACGCCAAAACTGAATGCTGAAGACAATGTGGCAAAATAAAGCCAAGGATAAAGGCCAAGAGAATGTGGCATGGAATGCAAGAACAGGAAGGCAAGGGAATGCCCAGGCAAGCGCAACGGCCAAGAGAACGTGGAAGGAAATGCCAAGGATGATGGCCAAGAGAACACGGCACGGAATGCCAAAACTGAAT
>NW_011119100.1:0-739 GCF_000146605.3 Meleagris gallopavo
CTTTTTCCTCTCTGAGAAAAGATTGTGTTAGCAGTGGAGAACCTCACTAGAATAAATTGTCGCTCGAAATAAACGCAGAGACATAGTATTTCAGAGCTAGGCGTAGTGCATTTCTGCACGTTCGGAGATAAACGCGATTTTCTCGGCCAGCAACGGCATAGTCTCCGGAGCGGTTCAGCGCGAATGCTGCTTTCTGGGCGTGAGAGCGAAGGAGTGCGATTCCGATGCCGACAACTGCGAATTCAGCCTCCTGCACTCCCTGCGAGTGGGGGGTTTTTTCTCCGCAGTCCTGAAAGGATCACTCCCCACTTTCTGTCACGTTCTCCCTGTGAGCACTACATCTGTCTCTCCTCGAACTTGCAAATGCCTTATTAGAGAGGGTTTACCCTTCCACTCTTTTCCTCTCTGAAAGCAGATGTGTAGCAGTGGAGAACCTGACTAGAATGAATTGTCGCTCGAAATAAAGGCAGAGACATAGTATTCAGAGGTAGGCGTAGTGCATTCTGCATGTAGCCAAGGCGAAGTGCTCACCGCTCCTTTCCGATGTGAGCACACGAGACCGCTCACTGGTCGGAGAAAAGCAGCGGGCTGAAGTGGCCCGTTCTCGGCAAGCGAGAAACACGAGACCGCTGCTGACGGCTGAAAGCGGCATTCGGGGAGACGCGCTACTTCTCGGCCAGCTACGGCAAAGTCTCCAGAGCAGTTCAGCGCGAATGCCGCTTTCTACGCGTGAAAGCGA
>NW_011119101.1:0-419 GCF_000146605.3 Meleagris gallopavo
GCCGAGGCCAGTTGTACGAGGCTCAACAAGAGCAAGCGCTTTGGTCACGACAACCCCGTGCCAGGCCTTTCTCCCAGGGAATTCGGCTGAGGTGAATTCCGACCGCCCACTGGTTCTAGAATGTTGGGGTGCCGCGATGGAATCTTCTGGTCTTGTGAGTTGGTCTTTGCCTCCCCACCCTGTCCGTCATGGTGGAGCAGCCTGGTGGCCCTTATGATGTCATAAGCGGCTCGGATGAGGGGAGGAGCAGTGCGTGCTGCGTCCCTTCATTGGAGCGCTTGAGCTCTGCCTGAGTAGCTCGCTTGTTGCACTTGTGCATCGACTGAGTACCTTTGTTTTCACATCCTCTTGCGCAGCATCTTGTAGGTAAGCTTGAGACAGCGTGGGAGAGACGGGTGGGCAGTGAGGTGTTGAGAACT
>NW_011119102.1:0-896 GCF_000146605.3 Meleagris gallopavo
GGAGAAGAGAAAGCTCTGGAGATAGCTCATGACAGCCTTCCAAGACTCGAAGGGAGCGCATAAGCAGGAGGGGGCAACGGCTGTTTAGGAGGGTGGATAGCGATAGGACAAGAAGGGGAAATGGTTTCAAGTGAGACAGGGGAGGTTTAGGTTGGTTCTTAGGAGGCAGCTTTCACGCGCAGGGTGTGACGCACTGGAATGTGTGCTTGAGAGTCACTTCCAGGATGATCTGCTCCATGATCCGTGTCCAGCACAGAGGTGAGACTGACATGCTGGTACGTTCCCGCGTCACTACTTTCTATCCTTCCTAAGAGGTGTGCTGTCTACCTTTTTCTCCTCAGCAGGGACTTGACCTGACTGCCTCGACTTGTGAAATACCATGGAGAGTGGCTCGGTGACTGCAGCGGTGAATTCCCTCGGAACTCTGGGACTCATCTCGTCAGGACCCAAAGACTCCTGGCTGTTTGGGTCCTCAGGTGGTCCAGAACCTGATCTCCCATGGCAGTGTGGGATGGGAAGGGGTCTGTGGGACTGAGGAAGCAATGGCAGTCCCCACCTCACCAAAGCAAAGATGAGGGCTGTGCATAATGAGCAGTTCTCAGACAAGATGGAAGCCAAAATGGTGTTGGGTACCTGAGCCTTCTCTGGTGGTAAGCAACATAGTGCACAGAGTGCAGCCATGTGCTCCGAGCAAGGAGCACAGGTTTGTGCAAGAGGCCCGGATGCAGGGCAGTGCCTTCATGACTGTATTGTGTCCAACAGGTGGCAGAAGAGCTGCGGTGCTCCCAAGTGCCGTAACAACTGCACGGAGAGATGTGTTGGTCTCGGTGGAAACAGCAAGGAAGTGGAATGTGCATTTCCCGGCATGCCCCGGAACCTCACTTTGCTGACTGGTC
>NW_011119103.1:0-692 GCF_000146605.3 Meleagris gallopavo
GGGACCCCGAAATAATTGAAACAGTGGCAACAATCTGAGGTAAAACAAAGTAATTTACTAAATATGGTATCAACAGAATTTATAAGGAGAGAGAGTGTGAAATTGATGGTGGATCGGCCTTACCACAACGCTGAGATGAGAAGCGCAGGCAGAGAAGCGCAGGCGAGAAGCGCAGGCAGAGAAGCGCAAGCGAAGCAGCGCAGGCAAAGAAGAGAGCATCAGGTGACCTTGCCGGGAGTTCTATCTCCTCGCTGACCGCAAAGCCCCCTGGGGAAACGTAGCTGCTCTTCTCCTCTGGACAGGCACCCGGAACTTGAGTATCAGCAGTCAAACCCCCAGTGCATTGCATGATGTTATGATGTGGAATACCGATAATGAAAAATCATGAAACCATGACATTCCACCCCTTATTCCACATCACTACGTCGTGCTTAATATATAAACACACGCACTAGGAATTACTGACTGCACTCCCTCAACATCAAGTTCCCTTGCGGTACACATTGAACATCCCCGTTTTCCTGCATCACCCACCAAGTGGACCCAGGTCCCTGGGCAAAAACAGTTCCACGAAGAGGTTTGTCCTTCTCAGAGGCTGGAAGAACCCAAACTGCCTTTCCCAACATATTCTTTACATGTACAACAGGGACTTTATCTTCCCTCTACGGTATGTAGGAGCTGGACTGGGTTGG
>NW_011119104.1:0-306 GCF_000146605.3 Meleagris gallopavo
TCTACCTGCCCCCTGCTAGATATGATCTCCCTTGCATCTTTAGACTCCCAGCAGAGGAAGATCTCAGCAATGGGCTGTTCCTTACCATCGCGACCAGAGCGGAGAAGATGCTCTCCCAGGTCACAGCCAAACACCCTTCCTTCTCCACCTCCCGCTCCTTCGGCTTCTTTGGGCGGGCCTTCACCAAGGAACGAAGGAAGGTGATGAGCTTGCCGCGTTTCTTTGGCGCTGCACAACAAAATGGAGAAAACAGGTCACTCCAGGTTTGGCTCAGTTGGACGAGGCCGAGCACAACACATTCGACAC
>NW_011119105.1:0-999 GCF_000146605.3 Meleagris gallopavo
TACAGGCCCCCTCGATCAGGATGAGGAGGCTGATGAGGCCTTCCATAAGCAACTGGATGTAGCGTCACGTTCCCAGGCACTGGTGCGTTATGGGGGACTTCAATTATCCAGATATTTGCTGGATGACCAACATAGCCAGGCACGCACGGTCCAGACGGTTCTTGCAGTGCGTTGAAGACAACTTTCTGATGCAGGTGGTGGAGGAACCGACGCGGGGAGGGGTGTTACTGGACCTTATTTTCACCAACAGGGATGGACTTGTTAAGGAAGTAAAGTAGGGGGCAGTTTGGGTTGTAGTGATCATGAGATGGTGGAGTTCAAGATCCTGAGTGGAAGAAGCAAAGCAATAAGTAGGATTGCTACCCTGGACTTTAAGAGAGCCAACTTCGATCTCTTCCGGGACCTACTTGGAGCTATCCCGTGGGCTCGGGTGTTAGAAGGTAAGGGGGCCTCTGAGAGCTGGTCAGCATTTAAACAGCTCTTCTTCCAAGCTCAGGATCGGTGCGTCCCTGTGAACAAGAAATCGGGAAAAGGTGGTAGGAGACCTGTGTGGATGAGCAAAGAGCTCATGCGCAAGCTCAAAGGAAAGAAGAAGGTCCATGAAATGTGGAAAAAGGGTCTGATCACTTGGGAAGAATATAGGAATGTAGTCAGGGCCTGCAGGGATGCAACGAGGAAGGCTAAAGCCCATCTGGAATTGAATCTGGCTAAAGTGATAAAGGATAATACAAAAGGCTTCTTCAAGTATGTTAATAGCAAAGGAAAACTAGGGAGAATGTGGGCCCCTTACTAAGTGAGGGGGGGGTCCTCGTAACGGGGGATGCTGAGAAGGCAGAGATACTGAATGCCTTCTTTACTTCTGTCTTCAGTGAAAAGGCTCTCCCGCAGGAATCCCACACCCTGGAGGTTAGTGAGAGGGTCTGGGGAATGGGAGGCTTCCCTTTAGTCAGGAAAGAGGACGTGCGTGAGCACCTAGGCAATACTAAGGTCCACAAGTCC
>NW_011119105.1:8710-9322 GCF_000146605.3 Meleagris gallopavo
AGTAGAGATATTTGAGATATTTGCTCCTGCATTTCATTCAGTTGGTTCGTTACTTGTGAGATGGCAGCAATGGAAGCGTGAGTTGGGGGTAGCTGTTGTTCGTAGTTTTGGAGCATAAGAATCAATTCAAAAACTAAGGGTATTCTCTCTTGTTCCCGGTATCTGTCATTAGCTGACAGTAGTGTACCGGCATATCTGTCTGGTGCTGTTGTTATGAGTCTCTGCCATATCTCAGGCGTCGTCCTCACTCTCTCAGGATCGCATTCTTGTCGTGGGTGGTTAGGAACAAAGTTAGGGTCAAACAGCATTTCCACCACAGTCATTTCCCTCAAGTACTGGATACCCTTTTCAACTGCATCCCATCTTTTCATCACAGGCTTCAAGCCGTCTTTGAAGCGATACCTTTCTTTCACGGCTATTAGCACTCGTTCCCAAAGGGAGGCAGACTCATCCAAACATCGATCAATTCCTCGGTCAATAGCTGGGTCTCTGGCAATGGCTCCTAGTTGGCGAGCTTCATTACCATCTAGAAACAAGCTATTGGCCCCGCGGTCCCAACAACGAACCAACCAGGAAACAATAGTTTCATTCGGGCCCCGTGTGAACTCCTTT
>NW_011119106.1:0-943 GCF_000146605.3 Meleagris gallopavo
CGCGTGGTAATTTGTTTTTTCCTGCACCAAAATCGAAAAAAAACCCACAAAAAACACACCACCCACACACAACCATCAAAGCCTCAGAGTGAAACGAAGTTGCAACTCACCTCAACGCACCCAGCAAAGGATCCTTTCAGCCTGCTACAAGATGCCGAGCTCAGCCTCACTGCGTTTTCCCCAAAGTCTTTATAGGGTAGGGCCTTTGATTTATGGCATGGTGAGAGGTGAAGTAGTAACAGTCGTTAATCAACTGAGTCATGTTTGTTGAGCCAAGAAAAGTCATGCAAAGATCAGAGCTGAGAGAAGCATGCAAAGACAAAAATTACTTATGTGAAATCATCGTAGGAATTAGAGAGAAGGAAAAAAAAAAGACAGTGATCCAAATCGTGTCAATCGTTTCCCTCTTGAGCTTGGGCCTTCCCCTCTGGGCAGTTTTCTGCATAGATAGAACTGCTGAGCTGATAACAGCACTTGTGGAAAGCTGTAAAAGAATGGGGCAAAGGTGCTGAGGACTTAAACTGGAAAATACCATGAAGCTTTTCCACAGTCCTTGTGCAAGAGAGAAACAAGATGGGAATGGGGCATCTGCAGGGTCTCCTTGCTTCCCAACTGCAGCTGCCTGGCTATACTTGAAGCACTGCCTTTCACGCATCTTTCTTCCAAAAGGTTAATGCTCAGCTCTGAGTAATTTTTTTTTTAATTTTAGAATAGTTTTAAAATATTTCCTTATGTTTTTCCCCACAGAGTTCTTACAGAATTTTGCAATATTAAAGAAACAAATGTACCCCTTGAACAACTTGTAACACAGACCAAACACGAGGTAGGTGCCTTCCTGTGGCTGCAGGGAGGGCTGCCTGGCACCCATAATGGCCAGGTTCAGGAGAGATGAAGGAGCGAAGGCATGCTGCTTGGCTATGCACCTGGGGCTGCTGGCACCCCA
>NW_011119107.1:0-700 GCF_000146605.3 Meleagris gallopavo
GCCAGAGGGCTCTGGTGTCACCGGGTCCGGCTGTAGGCAGGTCTGGAAGGGTGACAAAGGACAGTGAGAGGCTTACCACGGTGACAGCACGGTGACAACACGGGGCCGCCTGTGCCTGCCCACATGTGGTGGTCAGAGCACAGGGAATGGTGTCACCCCAGAGATGGTGACACACAAGTGCTGGTGACACCAGATGACGGTAACAAGAGTGACAGCCAGGGACTGGGGACACTGCGTCACAGCTGTTCCACATCGAGGTCACCCTGTGTCACGGGTGACACAAGCGAGAACGTGTTGCTCTGTGAGGTTGTCCTCCAAATCCCCATTGGAGAACTCTGGAGGACTCCACGCACCCCTGGGGACCCCCTGGGGACCCCAAGACACTTCTGGGATATCTCCAGACCCTTCCAGAAGACAACAAGACCCTCTGAACCCACCTGAGGACACCCCCAGATCCCACAGGATCATTCTGGGACAGCTGCAGACCCTTCTGGATGAATCCGAGGAACCCCTGGATCAACGTGAGGACCTCCTGGACCCTCCAAGTCCTCTCTGGGAAATCCTCAGAGATGTCTCTGATGACTGGATGACTCCAGGACCACTCAGACCCACATGAGGACTCTCTGGACCCTACCAGACTCCACTGGAACATCTCCAGATCATCCCAGTGGCTCCTTGGAGCTCCTGGGCCCATCCTGGG
>NW_011119108.1:0-550 GCF_000146605.3 Meleagris gallopavo
TTTGTGCAGATGAACATAGCTGTGAGGTGAGTTGTGAGTTTACCAATCCCCTCTTCAACTCATTGGGTAAATTAAAAAAAGAAAAAGGAAAAAGAGAATCCAAGGACCAGGATGACTGCCTAGAAAGTGTTCTGGATGTACTGCATCAAGGAAGTGATTTGGATACCTGGTCTTTCTGGCACTTGGTCACATAAATAGATGAGGTGAAAGCAGCACAGAAAAAGCTTAGCATAATCTGCCAGCTGGGATGAGTGCAATATTGGGAGGTCATCAGATTTGAAGTTGCACTAATTGGGATTAAAAAAAAAAAACGCAATAAAACAGATAATGAAGTGGAAGAGAGATAACTGCCTGCCTCAGACTTAGCCATTGGCAGACCAGTGATGAAGCTAGAACAGTTTTCTTCTTGTACTGTCTTTGTAGTGTCCAGGAGAGGGAGGCAGAACGTGCCGCACCATTTCCTCGTCCCCTTGTCTGTGTGTGATGATGGTGCTCTGAGCAGATATTTTTCCTGAGGTAGAGAAGTGACCTCTGGTACTGCACTTATGTG
>NW_011119109.1:0-720 GCF_000146605.3 Meleagris gallopavo
AAAAGTGGGACTGCTCTCCTCTGAAACACTTCATCCTCATTTATATGTAGGGGCGTGTGATGCACTTGTAGTCTGTTAAAGTGATCTATGGTCAAAGTTTATAGCAGGACAGGTAAGCAGGAATTTTATAGAAAACTTCCTTAGGCACTGAGCTAATAAACTTTGATCACCTGCAAGAGGCTTTCTGAGAAATAGCAATTACAATGCTCGCATAACTAATTTTTCTATGGTGGTTTTATTTCTGATTTGCCTACGATAGGCAGGAGCTGCACCTCAGCGAGTTTGTAGTGCACGAGGAAACATGCATTACAGACTTTAATGGCATAGACACGTTTTACAGACGGACTTGTATTACTTCCACCACTCTGTTTTCAGAGAAGCTGGTGAGCTCCAGAAGCTCACTGGGGCTTTGATGACCTTTTGTGTTACGACAGTGTCTGGGTTCTCAGTTCCCATGTGGCTACGATGGCAGTGCAGTGTTTGGGAAGCGTGCAGCCAGCTGACTTGTTCTTCTCGTGCTGGGTTCTGTCGCACGGCGGTCGTGTTTTGCAGAGGTGGGCTACATCTGATGGCTGACTTGTGGATAGAAACGTGTACGCTGTGCTCGTTACCTTTGTATTATCAGCAGTCTTTATTAGGAGGAGGTCTCGTGAAGGAAACGAGCTTGTTGTGTGCTGGTCACTGTCAGCGAATGGCTCTGCAGCTCCTGCAGCCCACCCA
>NW_011119110.1:0-637 GCF_000146605.3 Meleagris gallopavo
TTGCCTCGATATCCCCTCTGGGTTCTCTGTAGGTGTCCCTTTCTGGAATTGTACTTCTCATTGGAAACACAGCCTTTCCTCTTTGCTTTTGTGCACAGAACACCTGTATTTTATCCTCCTTTACGTGAACTTTATGACAACCTTTGGGCTGTAATACCCTGACAACGAAAACACAACTTGCATTTCAAAGTGGCGCTGCTGTGTTTTGTACCAATTTCCAGATCAGTGCTCCTGTGGTCTCTTAGGTAGGACAGGGTGAAGGGGAGCGGCGTGAAGCTGTGTGCATTCCCTGCTGCGGAGCCGTGCCGGTGCGGGGGTTGGTTTGCTTTTTCTTGGCAGGGTGGGAAGGAGCTCTGGGTTAGAGGAGCATCCCGATGGCACGCGTGGGATCAGCAGCTCTGCCAGAGGAGGAGGCGAGGCTGCGCGCCGAGCTGCAGGAGAGGAAGGGGAGGAGGTCCCAGCACAGCTTTGCACGGTGCTCTGCGGCACTGGGCAGCTCCTGGCTCAGCTGTGGGATCGGACGAGGAGGGGGAGCAGGAAATGTGAGGGTGGGAGGGCACTGCCAAACACAGCTGGTGCATCTCTGTGCAGTTTTGCCTTCCCGGGAGGAACTCAGAGCTTCCAGTTTGTTTCTGCT
>NW_011119111.1:0-436 GCF_000146605.3 Meleagris gallopavo
CTATTCGATGCTCAGCAAAGTTCCTCAGGCATCAAGCTCCTCCTGCATCCTCATCTCAGTGGCACAGAACATGTCTTGATGCTATTGAACATATTCCTACCTACCAGAAACAAAAGGCAGCTTCGGAAAGGAGCCTTAGCAATAAATGACAGATTGAAAAAAAGCCGTGTTCAAAGCAAAACTATTCCTAGGTGTGGATTTTGTGTTATAGACACAAAAAGAAAACTCTTACACGAGGAGCGCTGGTGTTAACAATAGTATCCAATTTTATTTTAAGTAAGAGAATGGCATACTTGGAAAGAGGGAAACAGAGAAGAACACAGCAGCGTATCCTGAGCCTACTCAATGCTCAGGAATGTGTCCGATTTATCAAGCTGCACTCCAAGAGTCATCTTGATGGTTGAAGGTTGCAGTTGGAGGGGTGGTCAGCCGGATC
>NW_011119112.1:0-1271 GCF_000146605.3 Meleagris gallopavo
AGGAAGGGCTGTCACTGAGCCTCTCACTGCCTTTGTCACCCCTCCAGACCTGCCTCCAGCCGGACCCGGTGACACCGGAGCTCTCTGGCGCTGTCACCATCGTCTGCCACGAGGACGGGGACACGCACGGTGGTGAACTCTGTGCCCCCACCAGCCAGCGTCAGGTGTCACCATCATGCGGAGGGGACAGAAGGCCCCCCTGGGGACGTTGCACCACAGTTGGTGACCAGCTGAAGGACTTCCCGGGGGATGTGGGGACACCGCATCACAGTGTCACACCCCCAAAGTTGGTGGCATCCCCGTATCACATCCCAGTGCTGTGGGTCACACCATGAAGGTGGGAACACCTGTGTCACCCCTACGGTGTCACAGCCCAAGCTGGGGACACCCCTCTGGGGACCCCCACAGAGCAGACTGTTCCCAGGGGGTGGTGTGGGGAAGATGTAACTGAGAGCAGTGGGCAAAGAGCTGATCGGACTCTTTGATAGAGCCAATGGCTGTGAAACCTTGGGAGTGTGGAGTGTAAGACAGAGAGCAAACGGTATCTGTAGTTGCGTGTAATTAAGGTTTGTTCTTTGATAATGGGGTTGACCCCCCGGCCCCCATGTAAATAATAAAGGGCAGAGGAGTGGCTGTGGGGCTCCATGTGTCACACGGGGGGTAAACTTTGGGGACAGACGTCACTGCAGCATCCTGGCCCCACAGCCCCTATGACCCCATAAGGACTATAGCCTCATCTCATAGCCACCCATGTCCATCTGCCATAACTTTATCCCATCCCATATCCATCACATCCTCCCACAGCCATCTCAAATCCATCCCATATCCGTGCCCCCACATCCTCTTCCCATCCTCTTCCCATCACCTCCCCCATATCCGCATCCATCCCGTGTCCATTCCATATAATTATCCCATCCCGTTATCATCCCAGTTCCATCCCATATCCGTATTTCATCCCCAATCATCCCATGTTGATCCCATGTCCTTCCCATATAGATTCCATTTTCCAATCTCCCATTCCATATTCTTCCCATATACATATCCTCACACCCCAATCCTATAGGGAGCATTGGGGAGGGCTTCGGTGGGGCTTTGGGAGTCTACGTGGGGGTATGAGGTGGGCTATGGAAGGTAAGGGGGCCTCTGAGAGCTGGTCAGCATTTAAACAGCTCTTCTTCCAAGCTCAGGATCGGTGCGTCCCTGTGAGCAAGAAATCGGGAAAAGGTGGCAGGAGACCTGTGTGGATGAGCAAGGAGCTCATGCGCAAGCTC
>NW_011119113.1:0-495 GCF_000146605.3 Meleagris gallopavo
TGTCTATGTGTTATTTCATACTATCAGACTATGTTTTTGTTTCTCTGAGTATAGAAATGAGTACTTCTTGTCTCAGTTTTAAAGTAGTGTGTCTCGGGTAAGTCTGTATCTGCGTAGCCAACTATTACAAAAGTTCTTAAATGCATTAAACCTGGACAGTCATTTTTTCACTCATCTGCCTAGATGCCAGCAGGCTGGAGAAATAGCCAGGCTGAAACTTCATTAGGTTCAGTAAGGATAAGGGCAAATCCTGCATCTGGAGAGGAACAACCGTGCACATGCATATATGCTGGAGACTGTTCAGCGGGAAAGCAGCCTTGCAGAATAAGAACAGCAGGTCCTCGTGAACATGAAGCTGAACATAAGGCAACAAAGAGTGACAAGGACACGTTGGTGCCTCCAGCAGGTCAAGGGGATTGACCCTGCTTCTCTGCTCAGCACTGATGATACGCATCTGAAGCGCGGCGTTCAGTAGTGGGTTCCCAGAACTGGAAA
>NW_011119114.1:0-580 GCF_000146605.3 Meleagris gallopavo
CATCTTTGTGGCCCTCCGCTGGACTCTTTCCCAAGAGATCCCTGTCTTTTTTGTACTGGGGAGCCCAGAACCTGGACACAGTACTCCAGATGAGGCCTTACCAGGGCCAGGAGTAGAGGGGGAGGATCACCTCCCTTGACCTGCTGGACACGCTCTTCTTAATGCACCCCAGAATGCCATTGGCCTTTTTTGGCCACGAGGGGCACACTGCTGGCTCATGGCCAACCTGTCGTCCACCAGGATGCCCAGGTCCCTCTCTGCAGAGCTCCTCTCCAGCAGCTCATCCCCCAGCCTGTATTGGTGCATGCAATTATTCCTCCCTAGGTGTAAGACCCTACACTTGCTTGTGTTGAACCTCATCTGGTTTCTTACTGCCCAGCTCTCCAGCCTGTCCAGGTCTCGCTGAATGGCAGCACAGCCTTCAGGCGTGTCAGCCAATCCTCCCAACTTCGTATCATCAGCAAACTTGCTGAGGGTGGCCACTATCCCTCATCAAGGTCATTGATGAAGATGTTGAACAAGACCGGACCCAGCACAGACCCCTGGGGACACCACTGGTTACAGGTCTCCAGCCAGACTC
>NW_011119115.1:0-536 GCF_000146605.3 Meleagris gallopavo
AGAGTTCCTTGTCTGTCTGTCTGTCTCCCGCTCTGATCCCTCGGGTCGCCATTCCTCGCCCCCCACAAGTCTTCCCATTTTCTCCCTTAGATTCGTCCGCCCCCCGTCCCTTCTATCTGACCCCCCGAGTTCCCCGTCCCCCCAAGTAGCCCCGCTCCCATTCCCCCACTCTGATCCATAGAGTCTCCTACCATCCCCCAGTCCCCTCAATTTGCCCTGCAGGGTCCCCTTTCTCCCCCCACTCCTGACCCCATTTTCTGACCCCTAGAGTCCCCTTGTACCCCCATGCCCTCCTCCCTGCCCTCTGGAGCCTGTTCCCCTAATTGGACTCCCAGTTTCCCCCAGCTGAACCCCCTTTACGTCCCATAGAAGCCCCCCCACAACCTCCAGTTCTCCCTTCCCACTCCTCCCTCCACCCCCAGACCTCCTTTCCACTCACGTGGTCAGCCTTGTTCTCCTCTTTACATTCCCCCCACAACCCCCACTCACTCCCCCCAGACTCCCTTTACACCCCACAGAAGCTCCACGCAACTCTC
>NW_011119116.1:0-1545 GCF_000146605.3 Meleagris gallopavo
CGTTATGTTCTAACAGCATCGTCCATTTCCTTAACAATTTCCAAGATGAACTGATGTGGAGCATTACAGGGAAAAGAGCACTGAGCACAGATGCTAGGATCCTGATTCAAGCAGTAGACTTCAACCAGTGCTGAGTTTTACATTCCAGGATATTTTTAGGATCTACAACGTGTGAAAGTCAATTACACAACAATGCCTCAGTGGCTGCATTTCAAGCGCTTTTCAGATCACAGCCACATCAAATTAAAGCAAATTCAGTGCAGAAATAGCAAGCCAGAATCTTAATGCCTGTGAGACTATCCCTTTTTTACTGCATTCTGACTAAGTTCTGAAACTTGCTCCTCCCAGTTCACTTAACCAAGTTCCACCAGCTCAAGCAGTGCAGCTCTCAGCTCCTGTGTGCATCAGACAGATAGAACTAAATGGTGCAGAAACAATCTTAGACACCTCCAAGAGCTCCGTTCTGCTTATAAACTTATAATCTGCTTATATTCTGCTCAGTCCAAAACTATTCCCAATTTTAAGGAAATGAACACCTGAAGCAGTTGGAGCATTTTCCATCTGCCACATTCTGCATCTAGGAGTAAGGATTAGCACAAAGGGTTTCCTGCAGCCCTGCAGAAATGGACAAAGGCCTGCTTACAAATGGACAGAGTCTCAATGCACAACACAGTTCATACCAGACTAAAAAGCCACGTCACTTGATTAACACGCTCAGGTTGTTATGCACTCGGAAAGGAAACAGAACCAACTGCTGAATTCAAATCAGCAGGGCTCCTACATTTCCTTCTGATTCTGGAAGAGCAAATTCTGAGAGGAGGTGCACAACTTTGCTCTTCCTAGACATGAGAAGAGCTGGCACTTAATAACATTCCTTTCTGGGAAATCAAACCATGTATTTATATTTTTACTGCAGGTAGCATAGGGAGCAGCCAGTTGAGGAACCACACACAAAAATTAGCCCACGGGCAAGTAAATTCTTCTCCTTCAACTCTGTGAGCTCTCATATTATAGAATCAGGCTACAGCGCTGCACTAGCCAGCTAAGTATAGAACCAAACCCACAAAATCCTGGTGGAAACAGCAGCAAAAAAAGGGACAATCCTCAGCAGACAGGCCTTTCCACCCACAGCACAGCTCAGCACGTTCTGCCATCAGGAAAGCAAGGCCTCCTGTCACGCTCAGCTAGTTCCCTTCTCAGTGCATTCTAGCACCACTGATACCTACTGTTATCCTCCTGCAGAGTGCCATCACACTGGCAGCATCAAAAGGAAGAAGCCCACACAACAGAGCATACCGCAGTACACCCATGCTCCAAACGTCTGCCTAAAAAATAAAAGGACAAGTTTACAAACCTGAAGCACCTCCAATGGCTTACTGACAGATTGCATTGTCTGCCCTTGCCAAAGGCTACATATAGCCCATGAAAAGCTGGCTCTTTCCCTCCGCAAAAAAACCTTATGGTCCCAAAGAAAGCACATAACCCTCATTCAAACGTTCCTCCACTCAACTTAAAGCACTACTAAAACCCATATCTTCATCTCAG
>NW_011119117.1:0-334 GCF_000146605.3 Meleagris gallopavo
TTATTTATTTATTTTCCTGCTTTCAGTGTTTCCCAGTGAATACAGAAAGAGGATTTAGGAAAATTTTATCCAGGAGAAAGGAAATATAGCTTGCTGTTGTGAAGAACGCTTCCTAGGCTGTTCACTGATTAAGGCAGCACTGCTCTAAACCAAAAACATATACAGATAACTGTGCTTATACCTCCTCTCAGGAGGGATCTCAGTTGCTGTCAGTTCATATCTATTTGTTAGTGTTCTGGGCTTCTCCACTGGGGTGACTGTTGTGAACTGGCTCTCTGAAAGAAAGTATCCAAACCAAAGCAGGTGTGGTTTTGCAGTAGAGGATTCATTTGTC
>NW_011119118.1:0-780 GCF_000146605.3 Meleagris gallopavo
CCTGTCGTAGATGTAATTTCATTTTCCAGCTGTTGGATGCGAGCTTTCAAAAGCTCCTTTTCCTCTCTTAGGACTTCTCCCGAGGAATGCTCTGCGTTAATAGTGGGAAAGGGCAGCCATGCCAGGGCAGATGCTGCTGCTGTTCTTTGCTCGGTTGTCAAAAAAGGTTGTCCTAATTCACTCAGGAAATCAGCCATTTGGAGAGGGATTTCACCATAGGACCACTGTCCCCTGTAGGTCCCCGTTCCCGGATCATCCGAGCAGCACTGAGCCAAGGGGAACCTGAGAAGCCTGGGGTTTCCCCGGGCAGTTTCTCTTTTGGTGTGTTTGGGGTCCCAGTGCCCATGCAACACGCAGCTGGCGTTGTTCAGCTTGCAGTATTGTGTTGTTGCAAAGGCTTTGAGGTGAATTCCTGAGAATGGAAATGTGGAGGGGAGAAGTCCAGAAGTGGGCTAGAAAGGAGAGAAGGTCTTCAAAGCTCTTTGTGGTGGTGGAATGCTGTGCCATGGAAGCAGGGCGAAATGAGAGTCCAGAAGGAAGGGATGGCATGCAGAGGGCTGGGCAGGATGGAGAGGTGGGCCCACGCCAACCTGATGGAGTTCAACAAGGCCAAGTGCGAGGTCCTGCAGCTGGGTGGGGGCAATGCCAAGGCCAGACAGAGGCTGAGCAGAGAATGGCTTGAGAGCAGCCCTGAGGAGAAGGATTTGGGGCTGTGGGTGGATGGAAGCCTCAGGTGAGCGGGCAATGTGCGCTGGCAGCCCAGAAGGCCAACGGTCTCCT
>NW_011119119.1:0-780 GCF_000146605.3 Meleagris gallopavo
TTTCTTTTCTTTTTGTCTCTCCCTCTCTCCTTTTTTTTTTTTTCCTTGCTGAATTGTCACCATTTCCAAGCATGTGCACTAGGAGTGAGCAGCTCTGTGTATGTGTGTGTGCACACATGTGAGGGCATGCGGGGGGACCGTCGGGTATCTGCCTTGGTGTGACACACTGAATTCCTCCTCATCTCTCCCTCTGAGAGCCCTGCCAGGAGAAGCATGCTAATGATGACCTTGCTGAGTAAATAGTTGTGGCATGAATAAGTGTTTTTTCCTGCAATCTGAAAGGCGGAAGGTGCGATTACTCATCCATCTATCCAACTGTCTCCAGCACCTTTCAAGTGCTTCTCGCATCGAGTCTGGGGGCGTAGGCGAGGGGTGGGAAGCGAGGGGAGGCTGCCAAGATCTGGGTTGCCACAGACACCGGCCTCGCTTTTCCTCCAATGAATGCTGTGCTGAGAGTGTGAGAGGAGGCAGGGCAACACCCACATGTTGAGCTGTGTGGGGTATAAGTAGATGGAAGTGCCTGGACTAGTGGCAGTTCAGACAGGGAAGAGAAGCAGAGCTCTTTGCATCTATACCGAAAGCAATTTTGTCTCGACAAATTTATCGGAGAAGAAATCATCAGGATATTTTTTTCTTTTTTTTTGCAGCACTAACAGCTTCCAGCTTCTGTGAGCATTGCTGTGTGTTTCAACGAGCGGGGACTGCGCGCTGTTTGAGATTCTCAGCTACGGACAAGCAGGTAGTGGGCACGCGTTTGGGGTCAGACATCTTAGCCAACTC
>NW_011119120.1:0-616 GCF_000146605.3 Meleagris gallopavo
GACGGAGACACCTGCATGGTACCTGTATGCAATGTGGTATGGTCTGAATTTTGACATTCACACCCCAGATGGAATGGCTAATTTTACAAACAGCACAATGTTCAGACCAGTCTCCAGGCTTCCTTATCGGTTTGTCAGACGGTTTTTCGAATTTCGAATTAATACTCATGGGCGCGCTATTGTTTTCCTGGATTATATTCCTTTACAAAGGGAAGGAGTCTCCTCCAGAACCAGAGAGTGCTGACTGGCAGGGAATATGGAGAGGTTTAGGAAAGATCTTAAAAGCAAGGGGACCTGCAGTGTCATGGGATTTTACACTTGAACATCTGTGGGATCCTGAGAAACTAAGTCAGTATTTGAGTCAGGGACAGCGCGGCTTACATAACTCTAAGGAGGTACAACTTATTTGGGGTTTGGCTTGTGCTTACCGCGCCCTATATAATACTGTTCTGGAGAGAGAGAGTTTCCGAGCTGAGGTTCAGGCCAAAGTGGAGAATCTCCAAGTCAAATCTGATCAGTTACAAGAGACACCAGTAACAATATCAGTTGCTCCTGTGGAAGGCAAGAAATGGAAACGAGTGTCCACGCGTCTAGAACGGAAAAAAGAAGAAGCGGA
>NW_011119121.1:0-676 GCF_000146605.3 Meleagris gallopavo
GGCTTATGAAAGATTGAAGTCAATAATAAGAAAATAGCTTTATCCTCCTCCCTCCCAGGACTGTCAGTCCATCAGTTTCAACACAGATGTTTTGAACGTTCATGAAAAGTAGAGCAAGGCTTCAGATAGCTGCATCAATAGGGCATTCCTTCCCTTCAAAATAAATCCTTCCCATAGCATCCTCTACTCTGCAAACATCTGACAAAGAAATTACAAAGCCAAAGCAGTGGGTGGTCTGCTTGGGTGTCAACACTGATACAGAATCACAGAATCACAGAATTGTAGGGGTTGGAAGGGACCTCTAGAGATCATCGAGACCAACCCCCCTGCCAAAGCAGGTTCCCTACACCAGGTCACACAGGTAGGCGTCCAGGCGAGACTTGAATATCTCCAGAGAAGGAGACTCCACAACCTCCCTGGGCAGCCTGTTCCAGTGCTCCGTCACCTCACCGTGAAGAAGTTCTTACGCACATTCGTGCGAAACTTCCTGTGCTGCAGCTGATGTCCGTTTCCCCTCGTCCTGTCTCCACGTACCACTGAAAAGAGACTGGCCTCACCGCTGTGGCTGCCACACCTCAGATATTTTATAAACCTGGATCAGGTCCCCTCTCAGTCGTCTTTTCTCAAGGCTAAATAGACCCAGTTCACTCAGCCTTTCTTCATAGGGGGAGATGCT
>NW_011119122.1:0-560 GCF_000146605.3 Meleagris gallopavo
CAGGAAAATCTGGGTCAGCCTTTTTCAGTAGTGTATATGTTTTAATTAGAGACATGTGCTGTGAGAAAGACAGTTTTCCTCGGATGGTTTCTCCTGTGTAAGAAAAAAACAAAAAGAAAATGCTAAAAAATTCTGATCAATATAAACAAAAATTAGGAGAACTGCAGCTTTTTGGCTTAGAAGGAAAGGCTAAATTGCTCTGATGTTTCGTGTGAGGCAGATAGGGATTTTCCTTTATTGAGAACTGGTTATTACTTAAATATTTGAGTTATTTGAAACAAATACAGTCATACTAGAAGTTAAAATGATGTTAGTTTATTTGGGTGTTTAACTACCATCTGAAAATTATTATTTTAATGATGATTTTAACAGCTTTTCTGTAGTTGTGAAGAATTGCCCATTTTGTATTAGACTAGTCTGCCAACATGCAGGCAAGGTTATTGATAATGGAAGTCTTACATAGAACTTCAGTTTTGTACAAGTTTCAATGTGTTCTCTTATTTTAGTGATTTGCCTGATTTTTTTCTCAATATTACTTTTGAATAACGTCAGCTAAAAAA
>NW_011119123.1:0-783 GCF_000146605.3 Meleagris gallopavo
TCTAGTTGTGCTTTTACACTTTTAGTATATAGTTGTATAATGAGGAGTATTGACAAAGTCACACAGAAAGTTATGCTCGTGCAAAAAGAAAAAGGGGGAATTGTTGGGAAATGGCTGCGAGAGCAGGGCAGACATGAGGCTGTGTACGAGCATAACTAGTGCGGCAGCACAGGGTGCATTCTCATGAGAAAGCATTAGGAGTTAAGATAGGAGGCACAACATCCTTGGGCAGCCTGTAAACAGCAGGCCTTAAACAGCAGGCCTACATACGCAGCTATGCTCTGTGGATATGTGGGGGGCTGGATAAGCGGATGAGCTCAGTGGCAGGGGTGAATGCTGGCTGAGCATTGGTTAAAGCTAGGCAGCCCACCTAGACGCCCACCTTGTGCTCCAATAGTAGGTGAACACATGTGTAGTAGAATCATATATAAACTCTGTGTGTGCAACAATAAAATGAAGCTTGATCACTCATAATGAGTACTGTCGTGCTTCCCCGCTTGAGAACAATCTGATTAGGACGCTATCCGCGGCAATTGGCGCCCGAACAGCGAAGGACCTGATGGAAGATTGATTTGGGAGCGGACGGACAAGCGCACCGGCATCGCAGCGGCCGAGCCGGGGGACGGCATCGCCTAGACCGACCAAAAGGGGTCTGCACGGGATCCGGAGGGCATGGAACGGAGCTCCGATGACAGTGGACGCTGCGTGCGGTGAGACGCGGATTGCAGTGCACCATGGAAAGTGAGGTAGCCCTAGATTTTTTAAGATGCTTCTTAGAGAAGC
>NW_011119124.1:0-344 GCF_000146605.3 Meleagris gallopavo
AAGCGTTATCAGTAATCTTCCGTTTCCCATCTGTGCTTCTGAACTTTGCATCATTATGTTGATATTTCATGCTCTCCACTCCATTTAACAGTTAGGAAGTTTTGTAGGGGGTCAGCATTTCTCTAAGCACAAGGAATTCAGAAAGATTACAAGACTGGCACTTATAGTGTGAAGTTTCAAAAGCTTCAGTGAAATCTCAGATGCTCTTTATACCTGTGTGTTTTCTTTTGTTTTAAATAGTGAAAATAATTCAAAAATGAAGGTTTTTTTTAATATAGATTTTCTTAGCTAATTATCTTTTTTTTCACGAAACAGGAGGTAGTTTCATTTACTTCACTTTGTAT
>NW_011119125.1:0-812 GCF_000146605.3 Meleagris gallopavo
GTTTTAGCATTAAGAAAGAAGAGACAGTGGCATGTAGCCCTTAAAAGGCAGTTTCAGTAGAGTAAAGTCTTTTTTTTTTTCTTTTACAGAAACAAGATAGCAAGGCTCAAAGTTTACAAATATCCTAGAGTATTGGCAGTCCGCCTGGACTTTTCAAGGTCACGCTTTCAGACAGTACTGGTGAAACAGATAAACTTTCCCAATGAAGCTGTCTGAGAGCGGAGAGAGAGATTTGTTCAAAAAGCTAAAAAGCAACTATTGCCCGCATTCTCCACCAAGAATGTCAACGGTTTACGGGCTGGTTCGGCCCGGTTCCGTGACTAGAAGGGCGGAGGGATCCGCGGATCCGCGCCCCCGGAAAAAAAGAAAATAGGGGACCCCGAAATAATTGAAAACAGTGGCAACAATCTGAGGTAAAACAAAGTAATTTCCTAAATATGGTATCAACAGAATTTTATAAGGAGAGAGAATGTGAAATTGATGGTGGATCGGCCTTACCACAACGCTGAGATGAGAAGCGCAGGCAGAGAAGCGCAAGCGAAGCAGTGCAGGCAAAGAAGAGAGCATCAGGTGACCTTGCCGGGAGTTATATCTCCTCGCTGACCGCAAAGCCCCCTGGGGAAACGTAGCTCTTCTTCTCCTCTGGACAGGCACCTGGAACTTGAGCATCAGCAGTCAAACCCCCAGTGCATTGCATGATGTTATGATGTGGAATACTGATAATGAAAAAATCAATGAAACCATGACAGGGTGCAGCCCAGGATACGGTTGGCTTTCTGGGCTGGAAGGGCCCATTGCTGGCTTGTGTCCAG
>NW_011119126.1:0-433 GCF_000146605.3 Meleagris gallopavo
TGTTTTTCTTCTTTTTTTTTTTTTTAGGTTATTTATTTATTTTCTGTTTTGTATTTTGTTGCCTTGCGTGTCATAGGTTTGGTTTGCTTTTTTTTCCCTTAGTTTTCCTGACTGCTTTCCAATGTTTTCTCGACTTTTGTCGATTTCTTCTTTGCAGTTTCTTTCTTTCCGTTATTTTTTTTCCTACGAATATTCCTACGGATTTCTCTGAATTGGCAGCTCTTACTCATAACACAAAGTGACCCTTCACACTTATCGCTAACACCACATGGTAACCACTAGCCACATCCAAGAAAGGTAAATCTTGAGCCTAATGCAGAAGGGTATCCCTGAATCCTAAAGCCTAAATCCGAATCCAAAAAGGGCAACCATTAAACCAAACCACAAATGGGAACCCGTAACTCTACCCCTTAATCCAACATGGTAGCCCTTT
>NW_011119127.1:0-2156 GCF_000146605.3 Meleagris gallopavo
TCCTGCCAGCACTCAGTTCAGTTTGTAGCCAGGCGACAGATGGCAGCAGAGGCCAGGATGACAGCACAGCACCTGACGTGGAGGTGCACACGGAGCACAGGGCTGTCACTGAACTCCTCCGCACTGTAACAGAGCATTTATGAAGACCAACACGTGGATGTGAGCGCAGTGAGGCTTCAGCAGTGGCAACAGCGATGCAAAAGACAAACCACCCAAACAGCCAGATTGTTTTTTTCTTTTTAAACAAGCACAGCATGCAGGCACTCGTTCAACACTGGAAAAAAAGCATCGCTAATGGTGGTAACCGTGTTGAAAAACAGAGTTTTGTAGCTGAGAATTCACTCTATGTATCTGTTGTCATTTCTATGGAAATAAATAGGAGGCATTCCTTTCAGAGCAATCTACATACATCAATGAGCCATCATCCTAGTAATGCAGTAATACTAATAGGGACAGAAAAAAACAGATTCTCAGAATATCTTTTGTGGGGATGGAACAACAAAACCAACGCTGCAGTCAGCTGCAGTTATTCCCCCGGAATGAACTGATACCAGCAGAAAGGTCATGGCCACTTCCGACACTCAAACAGCATTTCAGAGCACGCAGCCTTGGAATAAACCCTAAGGATAAACCAAATGGCATCTCTGTTCCAGCAATTTTTTCCTTCAGTATACATGAATAGACTGGAGGTACTAATCCCACCAGTTCAGTTCTACCATTGTGTCTTACGGTGAGAAGAAAAGCAGGATGTTTAAGACTCTGTCAGGCACAGAACCTCCAGCACTGGAGGCAGCAGTTCTGAATTCTCGGTATCTTGTCATAATTTGTGTGCATGCACAAGAAACAGTGCAACTCACTGTACAAGGGCAACCAAATGTATTCAAGGCATACTTGCACAGGACTCTGAGGTAGAAAGCTGCTCGCTGAGACGAAGATGAGAAATGAGGCAGGGGAAACCTGACAGATTGAGAGTGATGAAGTGTCTGAATAAAGAAAGGAACAGAAGGAATAGACATTACTGGAATCTATCAGACGCCAATATTCATTTGAAAAACATACTGGACACGTAGAGTAAAAAGCAACACAGGATCAACCTGCAACTATTTATTCCACTGTCTCAGTGATGGTAGCTATTATACAAACTATATATTTCTAATAAAAAAACACAAATTCCTCCTCCAGCGTGTAATCAAATTAAGTTCATTTATGAGTTTAGGTAGAAAAAAAGACTTCTGCTGGTCTCGGTAACACAGCTACAAAAGCACTGTACAGGATATTCGCAGATATGGCGTAAGCCAAAGTTTGGAACAGAACACTTCCTTTGTTTATTCTGCTTTTGTTGATGTACATTACCATAGCTTTGATTATGGCAGTAAGGTTTCCTGGGCCATCTGTCAGAGTGCAGACCTTCCAGCTCCTTCGAAGCGTCCGTCCGCTCACACGTACAACCAGCCTGGCTGAGTAAACCACGCTGAGCTGAAATAGAACAGAAATCAGGAGAAAATAATTGCATCTTAGTAAAAATATCTGTGCTTTCTAGTCCGAGCTAATTAATTTCACATACAAAAAGTATTTCCAACATAAAGTAACCACATTTCCAAAACAAATTCTACCCATAGAAGAAGTTTACAGAACAATACTGAAGCACATTTCCAAAACATCAGTTCTGTGGCAGACAGAGTAAAGAGACCAGCAAGAGAAAGTACAGAAGGGCTTCTCCCTACGGAATAATTAACTACAGGAGGGAGAGCTGTTTGTCAGGGCTTTTTAGTGTGAGTGAGCAGAAAAGAGGAACGTGACCTGAGGAAAGTCCTAAGTACCATGGAAATGGGAAGAGCTGCCCAGGTGCTCTGAACTGTTCAGATGACGTGACAGCCGTTTTCTTGACCGCTGTTACACACGCAGTAACGAGCAGAAGAGTGAAAATTAAAGCATTTGCCTTCATCTTAATGGCACTGTACGTGCCACCTCTCTGCAGAGCTGCGGCACAGACAGCACAAGGCTACTCAAGAACTGCACAGTCATTGCCAAGCCACGTTTTCAGAAGACAGCATGACAAAGTATTTCCTTTTCCCACGCACCAAGAAGTGCTGACTTGGACAACAATCTCGAGTGGGACAAGATACGGAGGTACTTCATTCTATTTTCTCAAACTG
>NW_011119128.1:0-668 GCF_000146605.3 Meleagris gallopavo
AATGTATCTTAAAACTTTCCGTGAAGGTCCTGCGAGATGGAACGAGGAATTGAAGACAGGAAAATATTTCCCTGTCCTCGAGGGAAGGAAGAAGGATTTGGAGAAGGCAGTCCCTGGTGCGTATATTTCCATCTGTTCACCAGAAGACTTGGGAAGCTGAGGTTCTGTGTATATTCGTGGAGAAACTGTAGCATGCACAGCAGGAAGGGACGGACCAGAGCCTTGCTGTGGTGCTGCTCCTGTGTCTGAACCAGCTGCAGCTTTTTCCCATTCCCTTTGAAAGAAGGAACTTAGCAGCATCTTGCAGCTTGTCAAAAATGCACAGCGTGCACTGACAACAACAAACTCACCTGCAACCCAGCAGTCTCCCAGCAGGCCAGGTTTTGCTGTCCGTGCAACAGAACTGGAAAGTGTGCAGCATTTTTTTTTTTTCCAATGAATGGCACTTTCAGACTGGTGACGAGGCACCCCGCAAAAAGCCCAGGCTGTGTTTCTAAACTTTCTTGCTGTATCTTCAGAAGTAGTGCCTCCTGAAGATACCATCATCCTGATGAGGAGCGGTTACTTACAATCCCGTGCTCCTGCCTTCTTTCGAAAGAGGCAGGCGGAGAGCCTGTGCAGATGAGGAAGGCAGCAGTCTCACGCTGCCCATCTCTCGGAAAGAAACA
>NW_011119129.1:0-754 GCF_000146605.3 Meleagris gallopavo
GGGGTTCACAGCTGTTTCCTGGAGCATCCGTGTGTCCAAATGTGGGTGCCACAGGCTGAAATCACCGTGCAGCGATGGCACGGAGAGGCCTCCTTGCTCTGGAACCTACCACAGACAGACAGACAGCACCTGGGATGTGATCTGTGGAGAGAAGAGGAGCGCTCTTGGTGGAAGCCAGATGACCCAGGACAACTCGTGAGGAATCTGCAAACCAGCACAGAACTGTAGAGCACATCTCCAGCTGCCTTTTGCCTCTGCAAGCTCCCACTGAGCCACTGCAAATGACCCAAAATCTTTGCTGCAGCCTCAGGACTTATTTCTCTTGTGCCAGCTGCTCTCCACAACTGTGGGGTGTCCTGGGCACCCTGCTATGAGCTCTAGAATGGAAGGAGCAAAGAGATGCTCATCCCTAAAGGGGCGCTTGCTCGTCCACAAAAAGTGAAAAGAAACACAGCAGGCGCAGGGGTAAATCAGCTCTGAAGGGCCACTTCTGCTGTTCCCATGCAAAGGAAAGGACTTGGGATAGAAAGTAGAAAAAAAGACTTATCCCCAGGCAGCACCGGTCACTCTATGCTGCTCTAAGGGTTAGACTTGGTGAGAAGAGCTGCACAAGACTCAGGGAAGGATCTGTCGAATCAGCTCTCCAGCCTGGCACAAGAGCAGAGCCACAGGGCTGCCATGAGCTGCAGGACTGCCCTGCTATCATTTGGGTCGTGAAGCTGAAACCAGGTGGCTGGCAAAGTCCCATCTTGCT
>NW_011119130.1:0-372 GCF_000146605.3 Meleagris gallopavo
ATGCTTCCAGGACTCCCCAATGGACCAGGAAACAAATTAGTGGTTTTCCAAGGACAGGAAGAGGGAGCAGAATGGTGGTGTGGGAAGCCATTTTCTGCTGAGCTTCAGGAGAAGGATAGGATAAGCTTTTTGGGGACTTTTCTTCTCTGGACTTCATAATGTATTGTTTGATGTCTGGAGACTGGCATCTGCTTAGGCCAGATCCCTCCCCCCTGCCTCTGCCCTCTCTCACCTGCCATCTCCTTCCAGCTATATTCATCTTTTCACTCACTATCAGCAGATATTTCATATGTGATTTGCCCACTAGACTAATCTGAGTAACCAAAGTTCTCTCAATTTGTCTATGCCTGGCAAAAGTGGATTCTTTAGAGG
>NW_011119131.1:0-671 GCF_000146605.3 Meleagris gallopavo
CGGCTGGAGAGAAGGACACAACAATGGCAGAGGGGGTTGAAAAAGAGGAAAACTACAAGTGAAAAGCAATACAAAATACAGTCAAGAAAAGGAAGGGGTTCCTGACTTACAGGAAAAAACAAACACTTGGTCACCAACACCGCGTGAGCCGTGCCAGATGAGACGGTTCCAAAAGGAGACCTTTTCTTTTTGCCAAGGCATTTGCAGTTACCCTGACAACTGGCTGCCCAGTCTACAATCACACACCAGGATCCCAAAGCAGCAAGGAGAAGCAGGGGCCGCTCAGAAGGGCTCTGCAAACAAGAGGGAACTGGAATGAGAGCTGACAGAGGTGACACCGCAGTCCCACAGCCTTCCAGCGCTCCATGCTGAAGGAGAACCTCCTGCCCCAGCAAGTCTGCTGAGCACCCTGTGTTCTCTCTGCATCCCCTGCACCACGCCGTGCTGCCCGGTGAATCCAGCGCAGCTCTCAGGACCTGGGGGACTGCAGAACGCGGCCAGCAGTGAGCTGAGCTCGTTCCTCAAGCCCTGGTCCGGGCCGTGCTCTCCTCACAGCCCATCCGCCGAGCCCAGGCGGACGAGCTGCTGCTCGGTGCTTCCTCGGAGGAGAAAGCTGTCAGCGATGTCACTGCAGGAGCCGGGACACAGAGAACTGGACAGAGATGTGCGCC
>NW_011119132.1:0-593 GCF_000146605.3 Meleagris gallopavo
AGATAAGCCTGGATATGTACCTGAAGAGGATGATGGTAAGGAGAGTCCAAGCTTGATTTTTGTGTTTGCTTTTTTTTGTTGGTAGAAAGGGTATCATGCCATCCAGAACCAACGGACGCCGATATAGTTCAGACTGATGGGCAGTGATACTCCTGCCATCTTCCTTTTGGGCAAGGATCGTGTGTCTCCCTTCCCAAATCTCTCCTGTGGTGCTCTTAATAGAATTACCAAGATGCTTGTTTTCACAAGACGTGAAACCTATGCCAGACCTCTGGGCTGAAAAGCTGTCAATATTGTATTAAAGCACCTGTATGCAAATAGGAAAGGGAAGCTTGCTTGCTGATGAGTAAAGCTCTTAACACACATGCAGAAGTTTTGTATGCCTGGTGGGATTCTGAGTCGGAAGGGCTTAACAGGCTTAGACTTCTCTGGATTTGGAGCATCGCTGAGAACTTCCACTTGTTTCCTACATTTGAGACAAAGACTATGAAGACTACGAAACAGCTGTTAAGAAACTTAATGGAGGACTGTATTCCAGTGATCAGAAAGGGAAAGAAATTGCAAGGTATGTCTGAAACACAATGCTTCTGATA
>NW_011119133.1:0-844 GCF_000146605.3 Meleagris gallopavo
TTTTTTAGATGAAAATAGTTCCTTGTGTATTTCCTTTTCATCAACTTTTCTTTCTACTTCTTGAAAAGTTATCTTTGGATTACAAATTAATATTTATTACTGAAGAGAATTGAAGAGAATACACACGCACCCTGCACCTTTATCTGCACAAAGAATCTTCTGAACATCTCTGCACGTGTTTCTTTTTGGCACTGAGATGAAGCTGTGTGGAATATAGGCTTGGATGAATTTTCCATCAAGTGCAGGACATGTAGTGCTCATCTGAGATGTCCTGCTGACAAGAACAGCAGAGTGCTAAGTTTTACAGGGTGGCGTGCTTTTCTTATTCTTTTTCTTTTCTTTTTTTTTTTCCAGTCATACCCACGGAACCACAGAAGCGTTACCCAGACAAAATGAGCATTTGTCGCCTGGACTTCCTACAAATGACAGAGGCGGTGGGAATCAGCATCCGAAGCATCCGTAAGACCCCTGCAAAGGAATGGTGAGAGTTACCCTGGCACCGTCCTTTGGCACTCTCAGGTCTCTGTAAGCTGTTCAGCTGTGTCGTAACTCCTCCCGTGGTGCTGGTTCAGCACGCCCTGTCTTTTGTGTAGAAGAGCTGGAGTTGAACTCCTGTTTCCTCCTATGTGCTCCCTGCTTTGCCCATGGCCCAGTGAGCCTCAATCTTGTTAGGTATCTTGAATTACTGAGTTGCTGAAGGATTGGTTGGAGCAATCAAATTCTTAGCGATGCCTCTAGATGCACGTGTGCACCAAAGCACACTCTAGTGTAGTCAGTGTATGATGAATATACGTCTGTTTCTTTAGCCTATATTTTAGTATCAGGAGGACAGATTTGTTCTGGA
>NW_011119134.1:0-937 GCF_000146605.3 Meleagris gallopavo
AGCTTGGATCAGGCCCTGGCCAACCTGACCGAGCTGTGCGTGTCGCTGTTCATTGCAGGGGACTTGGACTAGATGGCATTCAGAGGTCCATTTCCAACTCCAAGGATTTTATGACCATGTCATGACCAGCTGGGTGGATGAGGAAAGAGCAGCGGATGCTGTGTACCTTGAATTCAGCACAACACTGAATTGATGCTGTCTCCCTTAACATCCTCAGAGGTGAGCTTAGAAAGTGTGGGATAGATACAGGACAGTGAGGTGGATTGAGAACTGGCTGACAAGCAGAGCTCACAGGGCTGTGATCAGTGGCACAGTCTAGCTGTGCCACCCTGATGAGGAAAGGCTGAGAGACCTGGGGCTGTTCAGCCTGGGAAAGAGAAGGTTGAGAGGGGATCTTATCAACGTTTACCAATGTCTGAATCACAGGTGGCAAGTGGATGGGGTCAGACCATTTTCAGTGGTGATCAGCATCAGGACAAGAGGCAATGAGTACCAACTGGAACACAGGAAGTTCCATACAAGCACGAGAAATAACTTCTTTACTTTGACGGTGTCAGAGCCCTGCAGCAAGCTACCCAAAAAGACTGCGAAGTCTCCTTCTCTGGAGATACTCAAAACTCCCCTGGATGTTTTCCAGCACTACTTAATGTAGACAACCTGTTTTAGCATAGGCTGGACTAGATGATCTCCAGAGGTCTCCCTTCCAGACTCTTTGATTCTGGGACTGTACTGGAGATGTCCCTAATAGCTACAGCTCCAGAAGACAGCTAGCTGAAGAGATGCATCAGTTTCTTTTATGGAACTGTTTATGCCTTCATAACAGCCTTGTTTTCACATGAATCACATGTTTTTGGAACATTTCATCTACCCATTCAAATATAAATTCCTCTCCAGTGATTTATATGATTCTGTTCACTACATGGAAAAGTCAACGTAT
>NW_011119135.1:0-612 GCF_000146605.3 Meleagris gallopavo
GAAACTCACTTTGCATGGCAGTAAGGACGCTCTGTCCCCACTGCGTCCCTCTGTGCGCTGCAGGGCGCAGTTGGATCTCTGGCAGCCTCCTGGCTGCTGCTCCCGAACACGGGGAACCGCGCGGCGCTGCTTCTGAGGAGAGAAAGGAAGAAACGTCGGTGGGGACGGGCAGCCAAGGTTTGCACAGAGCTTCCAGGTCGTGCCAGAGATAGATTATCAGAGTGCTGAGAGATTAATTATCACTAGGGAAATACAGCCTAAGCCATGTCCATTCATTAGCCCGGGCTGTCAGCAGCGAGCGCAAAATCCAACTGGTTTTTGAGGTCACAAAGGACCAGCAGGGCTCCTCCTGCTCCACCTCTTCCCTTTAAAAATAGAGAAAAAGAAGAAACATCACACAAAGAAACCCAGCCATACCTTTCTTCTCACAGAGCAGGAATTGGAACCATCTCCTTGCTGAGACATGATGGCTGAAGTGTCAGAGGAAGCCCGAGGTCTCAGGGTTCTCTCCACAGGAACCTCCCTCGCTCTTGGAAGGAGCTGGCTTCACTCGTTCTTCAACCGCCTTGATCCCCGAGTTCTCCTTTGGGACAGGAACCCTACAGAAAGTAT
>NW_011119136.1:0-324 GCF_000146605.3 Meleagris gallopavo
TGTCCTGCAGGCCAGGCTCATAGGGATGTCCTGACTGCATCAGGGTGCCTCAAATAGCAGCAGACACCACATCAACGTGACTGCATCAAGCTTTGGGATCTCCGTCTGAGCAGAGCTCTGAGCTCCCATTACAGCTGTGGAGATCGGGCCAGCGGGGACTGGTGGGGTAGTTTGCCCATCCACACGCTGTTATCTCTGAGTGCCTTGCTCCTGCCAAAGGGAGCGGTCTGGACTGATGTCAGTGGAAGGGGCTCAGCTACCGTGGCATTTGCCACGGCCGCCGGGCGTCCCCGAGGCACGGGACGGGCGGCGGCGGCGGGGCAC
>NW_011119136.1:2028-3434 GCF_000146605.3 Meleagris gallopavo
TTCCCGATTCTAGATGCTGTGTCTCTGTGAGGATTCTGGGCTTCAGCTGTGTGGTGATCCCGATTCCTCACTAAGAGCAGAGATTCCCCGATTTGTAGCTGTGCAATATGATGTCTGTCCATATCCACCCCCGTGCCCAGTGCGTGGAATAGTTCTGAGTGGCTGACACAACCCAAGCAAAATCAATTTCTGTAGATTATTCAAAAAACGAAAACCCCTTTGCTTTAGTTTCTGCTCCCTGCTCTTGTTTATTTCTGTTCTCCCTTGCTTCACACGTAACTTCCAAACGTGGCATTTTGCAGATAACGTTTTTCCCCCTTTTATCCCTTGGTGGCCCCCAGGGATGTCTTGTTTCTCAGTTGTAACAGTTGTCATGAGCCCATTCATCTAAGGATTTGGGACCGGAGTTCACTCCATGACTCTTGTAATCAGCTGGTGTCCCTAGCTGCCATTGTGCAGGCTCTGCCAGTTTATAACAGATGGGTACAGCTACAATATACGCTCCTAAGAGAGAAGCAGGAATGTCCCGATGTAATGTAGATATTCTGTAGCGATAGAACGGTGAGCTAGCGAGGCTGGAGATGGCTGGATACGCTTGGTTATTTTCCACGCAGAGGGCAGGGTTAAACACACGCATACAGGAGGCCCTCCCGCTGTGTCACGAGGTTCAGATCGGACCCCTTTGCTGTCTGAGCTCCTCAAACCACAGCGGAAAGGATCCTC
Source organism: Meleagris gallopavo (assembly GCF_000146605.3). NCBI lineage: Eukaryota > Metazoa > Chordata > Aves > Galliformes > Phasianidae > Meleagris > Meleagris gallopavo. Next base: position 2,752 of record NW_011119136.1, read on the forward strand.
AGCACAGCTGGATCCGCGCCGAGTCCCAGACGCATCCAAGAGGTTGTGTCTAAGGGGTCCTATGTGTGCGAAGATGTAACCTTAGAAAAGCTAACAAAGCTCAAACCAAACTGTTAGTCACTTACTAAGGATGTGTATCAGCAGCAGGGTGTCTTGACGTCAAGGTGGAAAGGCTCTTAGTGCAGATGTGAGCTCAAGAGGCATCCCTGCTTGAGGGGAGGGCTCGTCCCGCAGCCCGCTGCTGTGCAGAAGAGCTTCAGAGGTGCTTGTGCTGCTGACTATTTTGGGGGTAATTAAGGTGATTGACTCACTGCCATCCCTTGTTTTTAGGCACACGCTCCCTTGGGCCTCAGCTGCTGAGCCGGGGCTCTGCTGTCAATTCTTTCAGCCCCCCGTTTCGAGGTGGTTTTGTGATCATTGATCTGATGTAGTCAGGGTGTTACTGGGAGCGTTGCTCACTGCCTTGCCGTGCCAGGCCAAGGGAGGAAGGTGGGAGAGAGAAAGAAAGGGAGAGGAGGGAGCACACCTCCCCTGCCATTTCTCTTGTCCCAGCAGGCTCCAGTTGAACATCTGCCTTTCACCTGTGATCGGTGCTGGAGGAGAGCAGCCAAAGGCTACCGTGCATCCATCTCAGGTTGCTTGGGCAAGCAGCCAGGAGAGGGCAAGGGGCAAGAGATGGGAGT
>NW_011119137.1:0-407 GCF_000146605.3 Meleagris gallopavo
AAAACACACCACTAAGCTTATTGGCATGGGAGGGAGAGGGGCAGACTGAGTAGCTCCCACATTCTTGTTGCACAGACAGTCAGCAGAGCTTAATCAGGCTTAATTCTTTGCCTTATGAAATGCAGTTAATTTTCCACTCTGTGCAACTGCTGGTGTTCAGAACATGACTTTCTCATGTGTGCACTTACAGCTACTGGCAGTAGTTAAAGTTACTCAGTGTGTGTCTTCTTCATTGCTATGTTGCAGGGTACCTTCAGAATCAGTGTATATTTCTAAAGTTTTCTTGTGCTAGCAATAAGAATCTGTTCCCTAATGTTCAAGACTAAGCGAAGTGATGTGCATTTTGTGTGAAGAGGCTGTGACAAATTCTCTCCTTTCTTCTCCAGGTTCCTACACCAAAGTCAAAA
>NW_011119138.1:0-432 GCF_000146605.3 Meleagris gallopavo
TGGTGAGGTGGGGACTGCCATTGCTTCCTCAGTCCCACACACCCCTTCCCATCCCACACTGCCATGGCAGATCAGGTCTGGACCACCGGAGGACCCAAACATCCAGGAGTCTTTGGGTCCTGACGAGATGAGTCCCAGAGTTCCGAGGGAATTCACCGCTGCAGTCACCGAGCCACTCTCCATGGTATTTCACAAGTCGAGGCAGTCAGGTCAAGTCCCTGCTGAGGAGAAAAAAGGTGACAGCACACCTCTTAGGAAGGATAGAAAGTGTGACGCGGGGAACTACCAGCATGTCAGTCTCACCTCTGTGCTGGTCACGGATCATGGAGCAGATCATCCTGCAAGTGACTCTCAAGCACACATTCCAGTGCGTCACCACCCTGTGCGTGAAAAGCTGCCTCCTAATAACCAACCTAAACCTCCCCTGTCTCA
>NW_011119139.1:0-647 GCF_000146605.3 Meleagris gallopavo
GAGCTGAACTTGATGAGGGACGTGAAAGATAACCAGAAGGGGTTGTGCAGGTACGTGGGCAGGAGGAGACAGGCCAAGGAGAGTGTTCCCCCTCGGATGAAAGGTAATGGGGAGCTGGCTTTGTCAGACATAGAAGAAGCTGAGGTGCTCAGTGAGTGCTTTGCCTCAGTCTTCACAGGTGGTCAGGCTTCCGTGTCTGCCAAGACTGCGAGCCTTTAAGTGAGCGTATGGGGAGTGGTTTCTGTCCCACTGTGACAGTGGAACAAGTTGGAGTCCTCCTCGTGAAATGGAGCGTGCTTAAGTCCATGGGCCGGATGATATCTATCCCAGGGTTCTGAAAGAGATGGCTGGTGAGGTTGCCAAGCTGCTCTGCATCGTATTTGAAAAATCATGGCTGTCTGGTGAAGTCCCCGGTGACTGGAAAAAGGGAAACGTTATCCCATTTTTAAGAAAGGGAGAAAGGAAGACCCAGGGCACTGCAGGCTGCTGAGCCTCACTTCTGTGCCTGGGAAGATCATGGAGCAGATCCTCCTAGAAGCTGTGTTAAGGCGCATACGAGACAAAGAGGTGATTGGAGACAGCCAGCATGGCTTCACCAAGAGCAGATCATGCCAATCTGGTGGCCTTTTATGATGGAGTGAGGGGAC
>NW_011119140.1:0-962 GCF_000146605.3 Meleagris gallopavo
AGAGCACCATTCCTCCTTGTCTCCCTTAGACCAGGAAGTTGTCATCAACATCAAGAGTCTCCTGGGCCTGTTTCTATCAGCTGTGTGACATTCCTACTTAATGTTTGGCAAATTAAAGACAAGGGCAGTTGATCTAGAGGTCTCTCTTAGTTCGTTTAAGAGTAATTCATTGGTATCATCATCCTGGATGAGTAGTCTACTGCCATAATGAAATCTGTCTTAACTGTTCCATCGGTGTAGTGATATTCTATGCCAACAAAACTCACCAGAATAAGATCCCTAAGCAGGTTTCTTTATATACCTTCTTTTAACAACATAGAAAATATGAATCAAAAACTAACAAAATGGACTGCACATCCAATTGAAATGATCTGTGCTATAAGTAAGCAGGATCTTCCACAATATGGCCCCCGAAGCAGTCCAAAGAGCTGCTGCAAACACTTACCAAACAGTTTAGGTAGACTGAGGTGTTACCTCACTACTGCATGTTGGATCAACACTTACAGACACTTAAGAAAAAAGGGAGCTACCTGTTGATCTCTTAGCATTTTTCAACAAAAGGTTCCATAACACATTCTCCTCAGCCACAGTCTGTTATATTAGCATTAGGATTCTAGAGAAAAAATTAAGTGGAGACAAATGAAGTCATTCTACTCTATGTCCTTTAAGTATGGAACACAAGAACATGTTGGGTATGTAAATTGCCCTTGCTGTGGACAGCTACAGAAATCTTAACAAATTATTGTGCAGAGAACTCCTGTGCAGCTGCGGATGCTCAAAAATCAGTAGCTGAACATTCAGCCATTTCCTCTTAAAGTGATCATTTTTCTATTCCCACTGGTTTCCAGGCTGAGAGATCTACCATACTCTACGTTGTTCCCCACCTTCATATGCTTTTCCCTTTTTGACTTCTGAACATATCTTAAAATTCTCAGCAATTCCTTGCCCTGCTTTAATTTCAG
>NW_011119141.1:0-700 GCF_000146605.3 Meleagris gallopavo
GTGGACAAGAAGGGGCTTTATACTCACCTGGTTCCCATGGAGAAGGCCATAAGAGTAGTAGATGAGAGGGCAATGAGATGCACTGGCTTTTGTAGTGGACTCAAGGTGATCCATGCCCAGAGGCATCGCTTCTAGCAGTGATTATTTTCTGACAAGTTCATCTTGAACGCAAAACATTCCAGATAATAACATAGTGTGTACGTTGGTTTCCTGTGCATTTCAATTTCATTCCCCACATTACACTACTTTTGATCCTCACTGAAGGCATCTTTTCAGTGGCAAGAAAGGAGACTCCTAAGATTGAGCTGCTGCACAGCTCCTGGGTGTGACCTTATCCCACCTCATGCTGCTCTCTGGAAAATCCTGCTGCCCTTTTTGCCTCTTCCTATTCTGCCCCAGACATGAGAACATAGGGACAGAAGTTGTGCAGGATCCTTTCCAGATTCCAGAAGAAAAGCATGGCAGTAAATTGTGAAATTAAGTGGTGGTTTTAGTAAGACACAAGAGGAAGAGGTCTAGAGACAGCAAATACATCCCAGCTCCGTTCTGGTGCTGAGAACCCCATCTTTGTTCTGCATCAGACAGAACCAGTGGATTTAGCCAAGTCACACTGTGCAGACCCTTCCCATAGAAGCTCTAGCTTCTCCCTCAGTGATGGAACTCTGTTTCTGTCATTGTACCCTCCAGCACACAGAGCACA
>NW_011119142.1:0-400 GCF_000146605.3 Meleagris gallopavo
AGTACATGTTGCTGTCTTCAGCTTTCTGTTTCCTGTATGAAAACAAGAAAAAAAAAAAAGACCAATGACTATAAGTTAGATTCTGTTATTTAAAGTTTATTTTACATACTTTATAGAGATTTGCCTTTAAGCAATAATTATTACTTTTAAGTATGTGCGGCATTATGACTGCATGTTGCACACTCCTTCTACAGTCAGGATTTAAACTGAGTTAATATCATAAAGCAAGGAAAAAAAAGGAGAAAAACCTCATAGGTCTTAATATTTACTAAAATATAGAAGTAGAAACTTTCAAGAACTGTGAAAGGTATTGGCACAGTGTTCATAGATGAATTAAAGTCTTATTTTGACTTTTGAATGAATCTGAATAATGCAAAGTATACATTCAAATATTTTATTT
>NW_011119143.1:0-520 GCF_000146605.3 Meleagris gallopavo
AGGACACAATGATAGGTTTTTATCTCCCTACTCAATGTGTTCATTACGGAAGCAATATTGGGTACGGCTGCATGAATAGGCGGCGTGACCTTATTTAATTCTCTGTAATCTACTATCATTCTGCACGTGCCATCCAACTTTCGCACTGGCCATATGGGGGGAATTATATGGGCTGTGGGCAGGTCTTATAATGCCCACTTTTTCTAATTCCTGCACCGTTTTTGATATTTCGTCCTGCCCACCCGGGAGTCTGTACTGTCTCACATTAGTAATCCGGCGCGGTTTTGGCAGGCAAATTGGCCCATGTTTCGCATGGCCTCTTAATATTACCTGCACCGCCCGGATACTAATACATCTCTGTCGGAGTCTGAACTCTCCCACGGTTGTCTGGAGAGCCAGACCGCATAGAATATCTATGCCCAAGATGTATTCCTGGACTGGGGCAATAGATACCTTATACTCCCGGGGTGGAGATGCCCAACCCCATTTTAACCATGTTTGGGTGACAGGAATAGTTTGT
>NW_011119144.1:0-387 GCF_000146605.3 Meleagris gallopavo
GGGTTGGAGGCCCACAGGCGATGCCTGGCAGCCCTTACCTGAACTCTCCAAAGTACTGGGTGATGCATTCACCCTCCAAGGCACAGGGGAAATGGAAGCTGCGGTCACAGCCTGGATCTGCGCAGGTGATGCTGGCCCCCAGATTGCCGCAAACAAAGCAGAGCTGAAAAGAGCAGAGCAGCTCCCATCAGCTGCAGCTCCAGGGCTCCAGGGCCTACGCAGCGGACCCCGCACCTCTGGGCAGGGCAGAGGATGCGGGCAGGGCTGGGTGGCACTCTGCAGAGCTGCCTGGTGAACAGGCCTTGTCTGCAAGAGCAGGAATTTCTCTTGGAGCTGGTTGAAAGGGCTGGGATTGCTTTCTTTGGACCAGGCTAAGCTCGCCATGCC
>NW_011119145.1:0-579 GCF_000146605.3 Meleagris gallopavo
GTTGCTTTCGTTTTTCCTTTTAAATCTATTTCTAGAGCATTCTTATGAAAATGCGGATAAATTAAGGAATTAAGTGTGATAGAAGGAATGTCCAGGTATTGTCTGTTCTCGTGCTAGTTAGAAGAAACACAAAGCCTAAGTCGAAAATCTGTGCATCAATTTGCAATGCCCGCTGCATACCTGTAGCATTCGTTGGTGCTTTGTCAACCTCCACCTTCTTCCCCAGTGCTTCAGCAAGGCTGCGCTTCACTGGGATGCCACTCCCGTCACCTTCTGACAGAGAGAAAACAAGGAATACTTGAAGAACAGCTCTTTGGAGGACAGTGTCAGAACTGTCAACCACAACCTTCCAATTCTCAAGCATATTTTATTCAGTGTGCCCCTTAGCTGTTCATTATTATTATTTTTGCCATTTCTGCAGCCGGCACGGAACTGCAATTTTCCTCTCTCAGACATCAGAAATACCCTCCATGCAGTCATATTTGGACAAAGGCACCCAACGCTACATTACCAGAAGTTCTTACCTTCGGAGGCTTCCGTTTCTCCACATCTCACCACGATTCAATCGAATCTGAAAAA
>NW_011119146.1:0-453 GCF_000146605.3 Meleagris gallopavo
CGTGTCCCTTCTGCCCTGAGGACTCTTCGTATGGACACAGCGCTCCAGGTGAGGCCTCTTCAGCACAGGGCAGAGGGGCAGGATCACATCTCCTCACCTGCTGACCGGAGCCTGTCTGGGTCCCTCTGGCTGGCGTCCCGTCCCTCTGCTGTGTCGCCGCTCCCCACAGCTCGGTGTCGTCAGCAAATTCTCTGAGGGTGCGCCCGACCCGCCGGTGCTGTCACTGATGCAGATATTGAAGAGTCCCAGCCCCAGCTCGGTGCTCTTTCCCAGCACAGAGGTGAGACTGTGATGTTGGTGTTGGTAGCGGCCAGGATCGTTCTTTCTTCCCTTGTCAAAAATGGGTGTGATGCTGCCTTTTTTCCATTCACCAGGGACTTCACCTGATTGCCATGACTTCTCAAATACCGCTGGGAGTGGCTTGGCGATGACATCACCAAACTCCCTTACGAC
>NW_011119147.1:0-392 GCF_000146605.3 Meleagris gallopavo
GGTAGGAATTGCACATTCCTTGTTGCTAATTTTAACAGAGAAGGACTGCACAGATCCCCAGACTGCAGCTAGGAATGCTCCTATGGAATCACATTGCTTGCTGCCAACACACAGCGCTTACCGGGTGACTCTTCCCATCGGGCCCCTGGAGAAGGCTCACGAATGGCTTCTTGTTGAGTTGCTGGGTTTGCCTCCGTTGTTTTTTTTTTTCCTTTTTGTGGGTTATCAGGCAGTTGGCACAGCCCCGCCGGTCCTGAGGTTCCTGATGAATCACCACCAGCTGAAATGGCAGCTGCATTGCTCCAGCCTCACATTGCATGGCTGCTGCTGCTGCTCTGGCTGTGTGGGCAAGGCAGCTCAGTGCTCACTTTGTGCAGCCCACAGAGTGCAGA
>NW_011119148.1:0-450 GCF_000146605.3 Meleagris gallopavo
AATGTGGAGAGGCCTGGGTGAGACTTTAGAGAGATGGAAATCTTCGGTGTCATGGAACTTTACTCCAGAACACCTGAAAGACCCTGAAAATTTAAACAGATATTTGAGACAGGAATGTCGCGGCTCAGGAAGATCTGAGGAGGCCCAAATTATTTGGGTCCTGGCTAATGCTTACCGGGCCTTATTCAATACTATCCTGGAGAGGGAGAGAGTTTGTGAAATTGAAAAGGAGAGTCTCAGGGAAACAGTGCAAAATGAGCGAGAGAGTCTCCTGGTCGAGAGAAACAGCCTCCAATCTGAGAGAGATGCCCTCCGAATTGAGAGAGACTCCCTGCAATCCAAACTCAACAGTCTTCAATCTCAACAAGACACCCTCCAATCTGAGCTAGATACTCTCATAATCGAACGAGACAGGTTCCGAGCTGAACTGGAGGATGAGAGCATTGGAAC
>NW_011119149.1:0-590 GCF_000146605.3 Meleagris gallopavo
AAAAAAAAAAAAAAACCACAAAACTTAAAAACCCACCCAAACCATGATGACAGGTGCTGGAAAAGAAAGTCCTCTTTACCTTTCAGATGGAAAATCCATGATGGTGTGGAATTTGCCCCGTACAGCTGCAGGGCCTTCTTCCACTTCTATGTCCCTGCTCTCAGGCATGACGGGAGAGCTGCTGTGGCCTCGCCTCTGTGCCTGTGCCTCCTCCAGGCTGAGCAGCTTTGTGGCAGCAAAAGAGGCAGACTTGGGCCCCGAAAGAGAATTGTGCCCTGTAAGGGAAAAGCACAGGTAAGAGCGAGGATCAGAAAGCAGCAGCACAGCCATCACAGTGCTGGGGGAGGTGCTGAATTTTTCTCGGACTTGCTTATCCGAGCCACTGGAAGAAGAGGAGCTCAAAATAACCATGGGGTCAGAGGTGTGTTTATGGCAAAGGACGCAGTCATAATGAAGAGCAGCTCACTGTATCGAAACAGGCAAAACAAAATCCCTAGAAAATGGGGGCAGGGAACTGAGAGAGCTTCGCAGCTACACTTTCATCAAACTTCTCCTGCGTGCAAGACGTAATGAAAGTGATGGTTTCTCCC
>NW_011119150.1:0-428 GCF_000146605.3 Meleagris gallopavo
CTGCTAGCACGGTTAGAGCAGGTTAGAGCACTTAGCACAACCCTTTCCTCTGAAGTGCTGCTCTCATCTGCTACAAAAGACCCATGCAGTCACAGGGAATTGCAGTCCACAACCAAAAATCACAGAATTACAGAATCATGGAATGGCGTGTGTTCAAAAGGACCATAAAAATCATCTAGTTTCAATCTCTTGCCACAGGCAGGGTTACCAACCACTAGATCAGGATGCCCAGAGCCACATCCAGCCTGATCTTGAATGCCTCCAGGAATTGGGCATCCACAACTTCCCTGGGCAACTTGTTCCAGTGTGTCATCACCCTCTGAGTGAAAAAACTTCCTTCTAATATACAACCTATATCTCCCTTGTCTCAGTTTAAACCATTCCCCCCTGAACTCCAGCTCCACGAGAGGCTTTGGATGGATTTAGGG
>NW_011119151.1:0-467 GCF_000146605.3 Meleagris gallopavo
TTTTTTAAGCTTTCTTATTCTATGTCTTGTCACCTATTATTAGCTCAGTCAGGAATTCACAGTACTAATATTCACCTAGCAAATTAATTAGAGCTAATGAGTACAAGAGAAGAAAGCGAGTAGTGCTGCTGCTTCAAGACTTTGTGTCCATGTCTGCATTAGATTCTCAGTTCTTCACATTGTGTATCATATTAGGTCCTATATTAATTGCTAAATCTTACTGTGCATCTGGTTCCTATCACAGATGTTTTGTCTCAGCCAACCAGAACAGGCCAATAGACACATTAGCACCATGTCTCAATAATGATTTAGTCTAATAACAAATATGAGAACTGGGCTTAAAAACAAATAAAAAACAAACAAACAAACAAACAAAAACCAAGACAAACAAAAAAAGTAACCAACAAAACGAAATAGACTACAAGTACACAAAGGTCAAAGAACTACCCCATGCAGAACAATGATGC
>NW_011119152.1:0-502 GCF_000146605.3 Meleagris gallopavo
TGGGGCAAGGACATGTGGTCAGACATATGGAATACAGTCAAACACAGGACTGTACGTGTCTACCATGTTTCTGGTCATCAGCCCCTACAGTCACCGGGAAATGATGAAGCCGACACGCTGGCCCGAGTTCGATGGATTGAGCCTTCACCATCCCAGAACATCGCCCGTTGCTTACATCAGAAGCTACGGCATGCGGGACAAAAGGCAATGTGGGCAGCTGCTAAAGCGTGGGGACTGCCCATACAGCTAGCTGACATGGTCCAGGCATGCCGGGATTGCGACGCTTGCTCCAAGATGAGACCGAGAGCCTTGCCCGAAACAGCAGCCCATCTTGCTAGAGGACATAATCCTCTCCAGCGATGGCAGGTCGATTACATCGGGCCTCTTCCTCGCTCTGAGGGGCCAGATATGCCCTGACCTGCGTCGACTGCAAGTGGGCTACTGCAGGCCTATCCAGTGCCAAAAGCAAACCAGGCAGATACCATACAAGGCACTCACCAAA
>NW_011119153.1:0-501 GCF_000146605.3 Meleagris gallopavo
GCTACATTTGTTCATGTTCAGAGCTAAGGGGAAAGTCGCGCAGCACTTGGTTTCAGCTGTCGCGATGTTTTGATCCCTTGCTGCTGGGATGGGGCGTTTGAAGAGTGATGCGTGTGCCGTTGTCCTGCCAAGCTCTGGGGATGAGTCCACATACCAGGGTATGTCTGACAGGAGTGAGGATGGGGGACCGGGCCAGGGGCACTTTGCTCTCGGTCTAAGTGCTTGTCTTTGCTCAGGAGGGCAGGTGGTGAACCTCATGAACCAATGCCTGCAGATGGGGCTTGCAGAGAAAGAGGTCCTGCAGGCCCTGCGTGGCAGCCACGGAGCTGTAGCGCGGCTGCATCAGTGTAAAAGTGCGGTGTGAAGGTGGGCTGTGGCCTCCAGTACCACAGGAGGGGATGTGCATGCTCGGGGTTTGGATGCTTCTGTGTGTGTTAAGTGACTGTGATAGTACTGCTGAGTCAGCTTGAGTGTATGGAAGAACAAGTGTGACCTTCTTTT
>NW_011119154.1:0-650 GCF_000146605.3 Meleagris gallopavo
TTGCTGCAAATGTGCTGGCGTACCTTTCTGGTGCGGTCTTTGTGAATGTACGCCACATGTTTGGTGTACACCTGACTCTCTCGGGATCATGCTCTTGGTCTGGCTCGTCAGGAATGAAATCGGGGCTATGTAGCATTTCCACCACAGCATATTCTCTTAAATAACAGATGCCTTCTTCCATATCAGCCCATTTCTTTTTCTCAGGCATCAGATCATCTTTGAAGGGGTATCTTTCTTTTACAGCTAACAGCATCTGCTTCCAGAGGGTAAAGGCCTGGTTCTGGCATGTACTAATACCTCTGTCAATGGCTGAGTCCCTAGCAATGCCACCCAGTTGGCGAGCTTCTCTACTATCCAGCCACACACTGTTGGCCCCATTGTCCCAACATCCAAGTAACCAAGTGGCAATAGGCTCATTTGGGTGACGTGAAAAGTCTTTTCTCAGACTTTGAATTTCATTCATTTTCAGAGATCGATCAACAATGGTAACGATATCTTGCTCACCTCTTACTCTTTCGGGACTTCTTGTTGCCCTCATTGGCGTTGGTGACCGTGGTCTTACTGAGGGCCCCTCCCCTGGACTTAGGGGTGCTTCTTGTGGATCTTGGAGCCACCCCTCTGGACCTCTCTCCTCTTCTTTCTTCTCTTCT